>NC_051154.1:34305218-34427388 GCF_013339745.2 Dermacentor silvarum
GATACCTGGGCAGCTATGTACAACACCGTAGTAAGTTTGAAAATAGGCGATCTTAATTAAATGAAACAACACAGCACTGATATCTGAAATATCATGGCAAATCGATTCTGCAATAGCGCACAAGGAGGAGAAAGGTATGAAAAGAAAACTTGTCATGCAGCGAAACTTTAGCACGAAATTACTTGGGAGCCAATACGGATTTCTCACAAAGAAAAAAATGCATTAAAAAGTTCGTCCTGGTTAGTGGCTCAAACCCGTGGCCAACGCCTTTCCAGGGCGTATTTCCAGGGCGTATTGCAAAGGATTTCCTTTGCAGCTTGAAATCCTTATTTTGTTTCAAGAGCCATTCTTCACGTTGCGGGTTTCCACAGAACAAATGTGTCATTTTCTGTGTCCCTGTGCTTCTGAGTGTCTATTAGAATTCGCCATCGCTTTGCGATCGGGTGATCCTCCCGCTTAGCTCAGATGGTAGAGTAACCGCACCGGTACGGCGTTGGTCCCGCGTTGGATCCTCGGACCATGAGAAATTTTACTTCAAATTCGATGCTTTTCTTTCCGAGAAATTCATATGCAGGTTCCTTTGCGTAGTTCGTACTAGTGGGCTGGATGATAATATTGTTACGTAGGAGACGCAGACGAGAAGCTATATGCAAGTATATTTACAAACAGTACGCCGCACTTGGCCAACAGGCAACAGCCCAGCTAGCTCTAATCGTCATCGTCGTCTGCCCACAGCTCGCCTCTTCGTCATCGTAAACGCTGGTCTGTAGCACAACCCCCTGCGGCAAAAGCGCCGTACGGAGCAACTAAAGGCCGAATCGAAGAAGCGTAGTAGGCCTAGAGGCTACTGACGTGCGCCATCACTGGATGCCAGGGTAGAGGGAGAGGTCGAAATGACAGGAGCAATTTCGTACGTCACTGGCGTCACCTGAAGCACAGGGGTAGGGCCGTGTATCGCGCAAGGAGCTTCTCCGACGTGACGAGACGGCGACCACGGGAGCACGAGCGCACCAGGCAAAAACTACGTCACGGTGGCGAGCGTTCTACAGACGCTGTGGAGTGATTTGCGTGGCCGTTCAGTCGAGTACGGGCAATCTGGTGTGCATGGTCGGCGAGGGCGATGGCGTCGCGCGCACATACTCGCTTTGGGGAAATGGAGAAAATCCGGCGGTGTCGTGCCGAGAAGAATTATACGCAAATGTGACGTAAGGAAGGGCAATGTCCCAGTCGTGGTGGCCCTTGGAAGCGTACATCGACAGCATATTTGTGAGGGTACGGTTTAAACGCTCCGTCAGCCATTCGTTCGAGGACGGTATGAGGTGGTCAGCTAGCGTGAGTGGAGCGGAGCGCACAATGTCGGCGATAACTTTTGACACGAGTTACGACCGCGGTCAGTAAGCAGCTGTCTCGGGGTGCCATGCATGATGCAAGATAATGTCACGGAAGAGAAAGTCTGCGACGTCTGTGGGCAACTGGTCGGGAGAGAGCCCGCGTAATGGGTATCGGGTGGCGTAATCAGTTGCAACGGCAAACCATTTGTTCTAGAGGATGCCACAGGGACGGTGATCGGCTGGGATGACCGACAGGTAGCACCTGACGATTTTCCGACGCTGGCAGGGATCACAGGCAGCAACATAGCGTCGGACGGAGTGAGCGAGACCGGGCCAATAGAAGCGCCGGCGAACGCGGTCGTACGTGCGAGTACGTACAGTCCGTCGCAGATGTTTGCGCACGACAAGAAAAAGATCCGATCCGCCAGGGAGTAAGTTCCTTCGATACAGAATGCCGCCCTGGAGGACATATCGCTAACAGATGCGTCGGTAGGGGAGAGTGCAGACGCTCGATGAATGCTCGCAGCGATGGGTCCCGGTACTGCTCATCGGCGATGTTAGCGAAGGAAGACACCAGAGGAAAATGCCGTTGGCGGTACTACTGTCGGCGGCGTCAGGCTCACCGACCGGTAGCGAGACAGGAAATGCGTGCTTGTGTAGACAGCCAGATTTGTAGATGACAGATTACGATTATTCTTGGAGGCGTAACGCCCACCGACCAAGTCTTCCTGTGGCATTTTCAGGGAGCCAACCAGCAAATCGCGTGATGGTCGGTGACAACTGAAAAGGGTCGCCCACATAAGTATGGGCGGAACTTCGCAACCGCCCAAACTAGGGCCAGACACACTCAGGCTCAGTAATGGAAAAGTTGGGCTCACAGCGGTGACAGGAGCTGCTGGCTGGCGTAAGCGACAACACGGTCGTTGCTGCGCTGGCGTTGTGCTAGTACTGCGCCGATTTCGTTGCCGCTAGCATAAGTGCGGAGAAGGATTGAAGGCGCAGAAGGATTGAAATAGCATAGGCGCAGAAGGATTGAAATGGGCCAAAACGGGCGGAGTTGTGAGAAAGTCAATTAGATGCCTTAACGCAGGGTCCTCGTTATTGCCCACTGAAAGCGGACGTCTTTCTTCAAAAGCTCGGTGAGCGGTTGTGCTATTACCCCGAAATGTTTCACGAAGCGGCGGAAGTACGAGCAAAGGCCGATGAAGCTGCGCACATCCTTGACACACTTCGAAACAGGGAGTGCGTTAACAGCTTGATCTTGCCTGGGTCTGGTTGCACTCCGTTCGCGTCAACGAGGTGTCCAAGGACCATAATCTGGAGATGACCGAATGGCACTTTGAGGCGTCGAGTTGCCGACCGGTTCGACGAAAAACGTCGAGGGCTGCTGAGAGGCGCTCGAGGTGCGTATATAGCTAATCTTGGGGAGAGTACAATAACGTCGTGCAAGTAGCACCGGACGTAGACTATTCGAAATCGTGAAGAAGGGAATCCATCAGGCGTTGAAAAGTGCAGAGAAGCGTTACATAGACCGAACGGCTTCACTTTGAATTGACAAAGACCGTCAGGGTTACAAAGGCAGTCTTCTCGCGGTCGAGATCGTCCACGGCAATCTGCCAGTACCCGCAGCGAAGGTCAATATACGACAAATAGCGAGCACCGTGGAGGCCGTCACGGCTCTCCATCAATGCGAGATATATATCGCGTGTCACCGGCTTCATGAAAGTAGGACTAGAGCGAAGATTGGATAGTTGGTACTGCATCGTATAGATAACTAAACAACCTAGGAACGGCGACATTCGATACGGGCGGCGAAATAGGAAGGGCATGGCCGGTATTTATGCGACGTTTAACCGCTGTAGTTTGGGCAAAGGACGATCGTAAACTAAAAAAAATATCGTGGTGTGAAAAGAATGCGGTAGAGCTCACGAGCGTGCTCGGGCGGCATGCCGGGCGCAATATTTATGTAAGTCGGCGATGGAACAAGTTGCCGACTGCAATGGTAGCGGAGGATCTGGCTGAATTGTCGTCTACTGCAATAGATGTTACTGAGTGATCCTCAAATGAGCAAACCTAGGCCAGAGACATCCCGCGGGGCAGCACTTGTATCGTCAAGCCAAATTGACCACTGGTAGGCAGACAATTCGCGTAATAGATAAACTATGAGGTAATGTGATCCCGTGTGTAGGAGGAACGCCTTCCATGTGAGCCGCGATGTCGGGACCGTCGTGCACTGGTGGGGAGACACATATCAACTTAAATCAGTGCCGAAGGTGGCAAGCGACGAAGTATATGGAACTGAGGAGACGCAGGTTGTGGTTCAGCGGGAGTCCCAACAGCAAGTCAAGGCGGAGACTACTGATGAACAGTCTACGAGAGCGAATGCGTAGAGAGTAACTCCAAGCCGAGGATGATGGCGTGGGACAGTGGGTGACGACTGAATAAACGATAGCGAGCGATCGGCGAAGGAGACGCGGGCGACACACACACCAATTACGGGGTCTGTTTCTTCGTCGGCGACGCGAACAGGCGTCGTGGCGGGTGCTAATATTTCTTCAGCCGGTTACCAAGGTTAACGCTAATTACAGATAAAGGGGCCCCAGTGTCTATAAGAGCAGACACAAACACCGGCGACTTTCATGTCGAGGAGGTTCATATAAGTGGGCAGCTTCCGTAGAGGATTGGTTGGCGTAGGAGTCAATGCAGTCACCTCTAGGCGCTGATCTCTATTTTCCGGCTGGGTGCGTCTGTAGGGAATCGTGAAAAATATGAGCAACGGTGCTGGAGCGAGCGAGATTGTCGGCGTTGGGGGCGGAAGCGACAGTGGAATAGGGGTGGTTCGGTGCAGAAGATTCAACATTGCAACGTTGAAGTGAGCTGCTTGCCCACAGAAGTGAGTGGATTTTCATGCCGCGAGCACCAGCGGAAACTTTGACGATGTGATACATACAGCAACGTATAGTTACGTGGCATAGGAATGCAGCAGAACAATTAGGCGACACAATACAGATTGCAGATGGCCGTTGTGACAAAGTTCAAGGTCACATATATATATATCGCAATTGAGGCTTACCACAGGACACATTTCGCTGACAAGCACATAATGGCGTCACTCGCGGCTGGTTGCAACAGCGGATGTCCATCCCAATCGACGCACTCTGCAAAAACATGCCAACGTTAGGATGAGCGGCATGTTCCCCAGTATTGAGCATAGCTCATGATAGAACTAGAGGGAAGATTGGATAGTATAGCATCGTATAGATAACTGAGCAACTAGAGTGTGCCAGAATATAAAAGAACACAGGAACACAAGCAGCGATCTGCTTCATATACATACAAAAAAATGGCACTACGTATCCATTCCGAATATGACCTAGGAATCGTAACACACGTTCCGGGCATAAATTGTACGTGTAACAAGAGTATTTAAAAGGTGCAGAGAAAGCAGGGGCAAAAGATAACAGAACGAAGCGTCTAAAGCACGACAAAGTAATTTACCAATCCAGCTTTTCATAACACAAACTGGAAGTGAATTATTTAGCATAAGAATGCCCCCCCCCCCCCCCCCCAAAGCCCTGTTGTCATAGGAGAAGCGTTTATGTCGCAGTGGATGACCATTCCTGTCAACTGTGGCATCCGGCCGAAACAAGCGGTTTTTGACGCACGTCATCGCTAATCAATACGGCAAATACTTGTGACATATTAAGACGGCTATTTCAACTGAAAAGTATGAGAAATCATTGTACGTGCTTACTCACGGTTAAAAATTGTTCTCGCACAGTTGAGGCCAGTCATGTTGGCGTCCACAGGTCTGGGCTCCTTTGCTCAGCGTCGACTCGGCTTTTGGGATGCAACTTTGCCCACGAAGTAATAGCAGAATTCAATGTAGCAGTAGGCGTCACTGCAATGACAGCAGACAATCTTTAAAATGACCTTTAATTCGGTGTAGAGTTCGGTTTCACTTTTGAAATACGTGTAAAATGTATGCGAGAACCACTTGAGCAATTTGAATGAAATATGTTGCATTTTAAGATAAAGTAAATTGAGGTGCACATTATTTTAGAAAAAATTGCCTCAATTGGTATGTTTCAAAAGAAATACAAACACGCTGCCTTCAATTCGTAATGCTGCAACAAACAGACACATCGTAGTTCTCTAAACTACACTGCTTAAAACACCTCAAGTTGACAAATTTTTTGTGTACCTAACTAAAACTGGCACAACCTTTACGACTGTTTTGCGAAAATTCTGCACAAAAATAACTCCTATATTTAGACTCCTGTAGAAAACATTAATATGAATGTTTTATTAGGTAGAGCCTTATGAATTCTCATATTGCTTTTCTATTACAGGGCCATAAACCTGATAATGATGCTTTGTGTAATTTTTCTGAAAAGACATGTAGTTCACTCGCCTACAAAAAAAAAACAAATATTGGGATCACGTGCCATGGCACCAGAGCCACGTTTTACTACGACCAACCCGAGCAAACGCCTGTTTTGCAGAGATGCTCTAACTGAATCGAAAACTTGCCTCATACAACAGTAGAAGGGCCATAATGCGCGAAAATATTGCCCTTCTCTTTATTAACTAAATGCTGCCGTGAAATTTTCAATCGTGATGGTACAGCAGTTCGAAATTGCGTAGAAAAGTTTTCCTGCCATAAGATATACCTACAATATAAACCTCGAAAAAATTTTTAAGCCAAATTTACAGTGTTGAACTGATAACGGTAATATTGGAGCGATATCTCACGTTTTTACGCTGGTAATTTACTATTTGCGCAAGCTTTTTAGCGAAAAGGAAAAATCATAAATCACCCCTTCGCCAATGCACTCGTAGGATGCAAATCACCCCTTCGTCTCGGTCGGCCACCGAAATGTGAGAGGGGACAGGCGTTGACCGATGAACAGGTCCTGCACAAAACACAAGAGGCATTAACTAGAACGCTGGCATGAGCCGTCTCCATGCCAGTCAACAGGACCTTAGAAACAGAGACCACTTTTGAAATATAGGCTCGATCTTCCCGTGGCGTCTTGAACGAGAAGCTTCCCACTGAAATACCTAGAGGGAACTTTGGTGCTGTGATTGTTTACCTACCATAGAAATAGACGTTAGCGAGTGGATTTGTGTGATCTTCGTGTACGTGGCTTCAGCTGTTCTTGTGACGTTGTTTCCATCAAGCCCACTTTTCTAAACGCAGGAGGCAATAGGATTCGGCGCAAATCCCTAATCATCACTAATTCCGGCACTTATAACGCGCCATTTCGCTGAAAATGTTGAACCTAAAAAAGTCACAAAGAGCTTCAATGTGATTCAGACTGTGAAACAACCAAAATTAAATTATGGGGTCTTACGCGAGGAAACCACGATCTGATTATGACGCCTGCCGTAGTGAGGGACTCCGGATTAATTTTGACCACCGGGGGTTCGTTAACTGGCACCTAAATTTAAGTAAACGGGTGTTATTGCATTTCGCCCCCATCGAAATGCGGCCGCCGTGCCCGCTATTTGATCCCGCGACTTCGTGCTTAGCATCGCAACACCAAAGCCCCTAAGCAACGACGGCGGATGTGTAACAACCATCGTTGTCACGCTGGCTGAAACGCCGACCTTGAAGCTACATTAGACACTTGTGCCCGAGTTTCCTCTAGTAATTTTCGTAGGTAAACAACCAATAGAATGTCTTGAAAACAAGGTCCATTTTCTTCGCTTGACGTTCTGTCAATAAAAATTTAGGTCGAGGCTATAGTCCTCGGAACATGCATCATTGCAATGCATTCGCGAACCAGTGAGAAGGAGAAGTCTTTTCCTGTGCGCAGGACACGCCAACCCCGCGCAAATATCCCTAAAATCACGTAACGTGACACTCCGTTGAGGCCGGGAATTTCAGGGGCGAGTTTGTCGGGATTTGATATTTTGGAGAGCAAAACACAGGCCGACAGCGTCAGAAAAATTTATAAAGTGGCATGGCGAATTGAAGGCAAACCATAATTTCGCAAGAGCATTTTCTGCAATATGAGACCTATATTAGCGAAAAGAGAATAGCTGCACTGCTTGCGAACTTACCCAACATAGTTGCTGTAGTGGAACACGGCGTCGAAACTCGGACATCCAAAACCGCACAGCCGGTTCCTGCAAGGAGGAGAAGCGTATCCATGATTGCGCTCCGAATGGACACATCTGCTTCTATCAGTAACGCTTTTGCAAACTTCGTCCTTGGATACTTTCGAAACTCCTTGTAATTTGTGCAAGAAATCAAAAAATGTTTTCCTTCCTAACGTCAGGATAGTTAACCTCCTTTTCTCAAGTGCACCAAATGTCATTCCAATAATTTCTCTCTCTTTGGTGTCCACGTACAATCATTTCTCTTTGCTTTTGCGTTGAAATTGCAGCCCAAAATGTCGTAATTTGTTGAAAATAGGACCCGAAATTTTTACTCGTGAACAACAAAAGGACTTGTTCTAGGAGGACGCCAGAGTTGACAGAAATGGTTGCCACACCGAGATTGGTTGCCAGACCAATAATTTGCGACCGACAGTCACTGCTTTGTTTCCCTTTTAAATGTATCCAACCCACGGAGCAAGAAACCTTTAGGAGTGGAAACTCCGCCAGTTGCGGCGACCAGATAATGTCACAAGCCCGCGGAGCCACTATCATGCTGGCGGCACCTGACGGCTGAGAAAGAAATTACCGCCGTCTTGGTTGCCAAGGCAACCGGTCACATGTGTTTCTCTCGTTCGCGGCCGCGCGCGTTGCTCCCGTTCGGCCGCGCGCCTCACAACTTCTACTGAGGGCACTCACGCATCCCACCTGCATCCCATCTTAGGCTAGCAATTTCCGAACAAGGGTACACTGCACGTATCAGCGCTGTTAGTATTACGGCCCTCGAACAGACACCGACAAGAACAGTTACTGTTTGACTTAAAGGCCCACAAAAACAACGCTACGGCGTGCACGCTGAAGCGAACGCCGAACGCCTGTGTCGTCTACTTTGAGCGCGGGAGACACGGGCGCCGCCGAAGAGAACGCGCCCGAGCGGCACCACCGATCCGCCGGGCTGCTGCTCTTTTTTTTTTTTTCCAACCTAATCAAATTTGGTGCAGTGGTTGCCGAGAAGAACGGTTTCTCCTTTCTCGTGTATTTAAATAGAAGGCCCCGGGTAAGGCTTCCTTTTAATGTTTCAAAGGTGCTGACTGACCCGAACGGTTTCCCGCAGTAACTGCAGTATTATTAGTTGATGAGCGCGCACCCTTTTAAGGGTGCGCGCTATAGAGAAAGCCATAATTGGCATGCTCAGGACCTCACATGCCTATGCAGATATCTGAGCGAAGCACCAACTTGTGATGGGGTTGAGCACGGACGAATTAATTATATGCTCACGTTTGCCTCAGTTGTTTCAGCAGGTCCAAGTATGATCTTTTTTTCATGGCGCTTCATCCCAATGGTGCAGAGGAACATCGGTTAGGCTCTCGAGATTCCCGGGTTCTCCGGGATGATATCTGCAAATAGGAGAGAGTGAAATAACCATGAGAAGGTGTACAAGGAGATTAGCCAGGGTACGGACTAGTTGTCTTCCGTTTAAAGGGACACTAAAGAGAAATATTACCGTAACCTTTGAACCATATCGTTTTCCTTTACGAGCGCATATAATAATAATTATGGGTTTTACGTGCCAAAACCAGTTCTGATTATGAGGCACGCCGTAGTGGGGGACTCAGCAAATTTGGACCACCCGGGGTTCTTTAACGTGCACCTAAATCTAAGAATTGCTACAGCAACTTTAAAGTGTAGCAGTTTCGCACGAAGGGCGAAGCATCGACATCGATAGCAAGGTTTCTCGTTGCGCAAGAACTTCTCGGACAGTGTTCTAAGATTACGCGAGAGCGGCATGGCGCGACGCAGCCCTCGAGACAACTGCTGCCTGGCGTAAGCACGGGCGCTGCGGAAGGAAGAGCGCCCTGCCAGCTACCGGAAAAATCACAGCACTGGATTGACAAGGAGCGCCGCTGTGTGGCGATGTAGGCGTCACACTTCGTCAGTGCACGAGACTGCGGGAAACCGTCCGGGTCAGTCAGCATCCAGTGAAACATTAAAAGGAAGCCTTAGCTCGGGGCCTTCTATCGAAATACACGAGAAAGGAGAAACCGTTCTTCTCGGCAACCACTGCACCAAGTTTGATTAGGTTGGATACATTTAAAAGGAAAAAAATGCAGTGACTGTCGGTAGCAAATTTTGGATTTAGTCCGTGAAATGCATAATAGAAGTTGAACATTGCAAACTTCCCCAAGAAGAGAATATCACAGTTGTGTCAAGTGCATCTAATACTACATGTCAAGCGATCAAAATTGGCATATTGCCGTGCGTAATGTCACTTATCACGGGGGCGTGCGGGTGTTAAAGGAGATGAGGTTGGGAAACGCATGGCAACAGAGCAAGCATATTTTAATCTCACACAACACCCAAAACCTCAAACTAAAAACTCACTTAAACTAGCACACACTGAACAGATAATGCTAACAAATTTACAACCTAATCCTTAATAAACAATGAACCTGTTCTTAAACTCGCCTACAATAAGTCTGGGCGTTTCCTCTACAGTTATCTCGCCGCTTACATTGAATGCGCTCACGTTTCTTGACGCTGACTCATGGGGCTCTCTTCGTCCAAGTCTCTTTCGGAGTCGTTGCTCCCGGCAATCTTGACGATGTCGTCGCCTTGGTGGACAGCTGTAACGTCCTCACGTTTCTTGACGCTGACTCATGGGGCTCTCTTCGTCCAAGTCTTTTTCTGAGTCGTTGCTCCCGGCAATCTTGACGATGTCGTCGCCTTGGTGGACGCCTATAACCCGATCGCTGATGCTGACGTGGCAGAGAGGCCGGGCGGATTAGGCCTAACGACGTTCTCGGCCGTTGCTTTCGTCCAGCTCCTTTCTCAAGTGCCGACGTGGCGTTCCGGCGATCATCGAACGCGCTGGTCTGCCGATGAAGGGGAAGCCTTTCTGGAGTGCCCGGCCTGCCGTGTGATGCTGCCGCTGGTCCAAGTAGCCTCGCTCGAACGTCTCCGAGGTCGACGGCTGCACCTCGGACTGCCGGCGTCACGGACTCGGCAGAACCTCCAAGTCTCCCGTCGCCAGAGCGTAGCTGACGATGCGACATTCTCCGCCCAGAGACACGTCGATAATGCCAGCTCAGCCCCGCTTCTGCCTCGACCACACCTCGGGTCACGCGCCTCGCGCGCTCGTGCCGTTCGGAACGCTCCGTGTATATCGTCGTCTTCTTTTCTCGCCCCAGGCGGCCTCTTAATGTGACAATGGCCCCCTCTTCCAGAGTTTTTTTTTTTTTTGAAAAAACGGCTTTCTCTTGGTCTTATTTTTGGTGGCAAACTTCTTCAGTGACTTGCGTACTTCTTGAGTACTCGTGGCTCACTCGTCACTACCACATTTTCGCGCACCATTCACATTTCACTAAACAGTGCACTGCACTCGATTTTTCGTAACGTTCATTGTCCCAAAACATTCCATATGAATAAACTTGCTATCTACACACATTTGTAAAAGCTGACAATTCAACTGTCCGAAGGCATTCCTAAATAATATTCCTTTATATCCCACCCGTTGCATTTGCACTATTTTTTTTTCGCCTTTTTCGGAACTCCCATGCTTCCCTACTTCCAGCCTGTTTCCTTCTCATTCCTACGCCGGCACATTTCTCGTGCAGCTTGGAATTGCTCTGTCTTAAGTCTGGCTTCATCTTTTTCCTTGATGCCCAGATCATCTCATGCACATGCGTTTTGTTACGCTGTTTTCCTTTCTATCGCCTTTGACTCTTCATCGTACCCTTACGTGTTACACGTCTATAGGGCGATTCGGGTATCTACCACTTTTCTCATTTCTCTGTGAGGTTGACTTACTTATCACTTCTGATGCCTGGTGATCCGTGAAATCATTTTCCATTACCAACCCCACTTCATTCCGAGATGAAGCTACTTTCTCTACTCTCATCTGCTCATTGGTTATACAAACCTCAATCTGGATATCAGCCATCCTCTTATCTTTGTCACTAGGCATCAAAGGCTCCTCAGTCGTGACCTCCTCCTCTACGACGTTACGTGCGCTATCTAACCTGCCAACTTCTGGCAACTCTGATGTCAGGCGGTTCTACTGCGTTAGCGGGCCTACTCTATCTTGAACTCAGCCTCACGCTCTTTCATTTTCAATGCCATGTGCTTTTTCTTGCAGCATCTTGATCTCTTTCTCTAGGCACTGTTTCTGTTCCTCATACGCTTTCTTAGCTGCAGCATGCTCTGCTAGTCGAACAGCTTCGACGCGTTTCCTTTCATCTTCAATTAGTTTAAGGCCCTGCACTTTGTTGAGCATCTGCTTGCGAATAGTAGCCAATATCGCCTCCCAATCCTTCTCTGCAATTCCTGACTATCAGTGACTCGGCTAAGAGAATCCTGGAACGGATCCTGGCAGGCTCGCCAATTGTCGTGTGTTTTTGTCACTGTTTTTGTAGCCTCGCTCGAACGTCTCTGATGTCGACGGCTGCACCTCGGACTGCCCGCGTCACGGACTCGGCCGAACCTCCAAGTCCCCCGTCGCCAGGGCGTAGCTGACGATGCGACCTTCCTGGCCCAGAGCCATGTCGCTAATACCAGCTCGGCCTCGCTTCTGCCTCGACCACACCTCGGGTCACGCGCCTCGCGCGCTCGGGCCGTTCGGAATGCTCCGTGTATATCGTCGTCTTTTTTTTCTCTCCGCAGGCGGCCTCTTACACGTGACACATATATTATACTAATACGTGAGTGGGAGAGTTGCAAAACTTGTGAACAATGTAACAAATTGTCGTAATGATATAAAATGTAACAAATTGTCATAAGATATAAACTGATAGACAAATTTCTCCGCTTTGAATGCTCCAACAGATGGAGTTTACGAACTGCGATAATGCAGAGCTGCGAAATTGTATACTTCATGCCTCTACTTTTCTCAATTCATTATTAAAACATTCAGGCCTTAAATCAAGATTTCGCAAAGGTAGTCACTATATATGGTTTAACTTTCTCAAATACAACAAATATCATAAAGTCGGCCCAGTGGTTATTTTAGAAAGGCTCTTCGGCGCTTTACGCGTATTTGAATAGGGGGCATTGGAGTTGGGCCCGAGCTCAAGCTTCCTCATAAAATAACATTTGCTCGGCATTCAATGTTCCTTCCACTGAGACCTCTGCATACGCACATCAGGAACATTTTAGTGGGCGTGCATTCAACGCTCATGCCCACAGAGGAAGGCAGCAGGGGTCCAGGCCCCGCCACTGAGCCGATTGAGCAAAGCATTTACGCTGCGTCCGCTTTGCACGTCGTTTCTGCAGTGAACACATAAAATAAAGTACCAGTGAAATGCACACGGCGTCCTTGGAGGCCTTCGTACCATCCCTGCAGGGTCGGCTCAAGCGTCCGTGTAATTGATGTCGCAATAACAAATATGTCTAACCGCGAAGCCTGTCTGTAGTCGCAATGTACTCACCGATTATGTGAGTGCGTTGTCGGCGACCTGCATCGCGTCGTCCGAGTTCCACCAGTCGTTCTTTTTTTTTTTTTTGCCTTATATCCTGGAACAATGAGAACGAGTCACGCGTTCACCTCACCTGGGGAACCAAGACAGGGCAGTGCGCGAGTTCGAGCTGGTAGAAACAAAGAACGCACGTGGCTTATACACCGCTTTGTTTTTGATCGTGTTTTTATTAAACTTCACCTTAGTTACTCATATAATTTTCTTTTTCTAAGTTTTATCAGCATATTTTAACCACCCGATTCATTCCCAATCGTCCACTGTGGGTATGCGCACTCATGTCAACAGCAACTGCCATGGCATAATTGTTAACACTGTAATCAGGCAGCCATTGTCAGAATCCACAATGAATATGCTCGCGGAAAACGTTCTGAGGCTATAAAGGGAAAGCTTCAGGGGCGGAGCTTGTGCACAATTCGTACTGCACCAAGTATGAAAGCTTTTGGTTTCTTGGGAAACGTACCGAGTAAGCGTAGCTTCCACGTGCATTGGCGTAACATTTGTGCAAACGGCGAAGAGATAAGCGAACAAATATGCAAATTTATTGCTGAGCGGTACATTTTCTCTTCTTTTGCACTTGTATATCTTGTAATTTTTTTGTGAACTTGTAAATATTGCACTTGTTTTGAATGGCCAGAAAGAATGCATTGAATTTCATTGGAATTAACAGGGAAAAAAATACAGCTTGAGGATTTTGTGGGCTTAGTAGTCCAGACAAGCAGGATCGTGTGTAATATATATGTACCAAAAACACAAAATAATCATTGAAACAATTGGCCATTCTACCAGAAAGCTTTTTTATCATTAATTACAATCTGCATGTCAGCTCTGTCTTTACTGGGATTTAAAATATTATTTAGTTGATTCCATGTTAAATGACTTCTTTTTTAAGATTTCGCTGTTCAACTTGTGCATGTAGTCGTTCTCCAATCGTCTCAGGTGTGACGTAACCTTAATGCTATATGCCCAAAATAGAGCAAAATCGTCCAAGTTTCTGCTTGGCAGTAAACACTTTAATTAGGGTCTTTTGTCTGTATAAATTCCAAACACTCGTTTTTTATACATTGTTTACGTGCCTTTTTTTCTGTTTAAAAAATGTGTGGAAAATATTCCTCATATATCGGTCTAATAGCGGCAATGAAATTATAACTTTCTTTCTGCATCAGTGATCTCATGCACGAAATTCCCATTTGTATTAGTGGGTCTGGCATAAAAAATTCCTCAGTGTCGTCTCGCTTATGGACTGGTATTTGTTTACACCAGACTTATCTTGATGTCGTTTACCTAATCGCTTAACAAACAGAAAAATAGGTAGATAACGGCCAGTGAATAACCTCCACATAGTGGCGACTATGGTGTCTACAGTACGGGAGATCAACTTCAAATGATTTGAATTGAAATTGCTCTCACTCTTTCTTATTGCTGTATTCCAAGGTTATACGCTTTAGTCTGGTAGTTTATTTTGCGAATTTAAAAATACTTTTGCAAAACATTTGACCGGCAAAATAAAAATGTGCTCTACAAAATTGGTAGTTTTTACCTTTTATATTTAATAGGCCGTACCTGTGCAGTGAATGCCAAGGAATAAGGTTTCTCCTTTTCTGTGTATTTAGACAACTGCCTAGGTTTAAACGCACTTCGCTAAGTTTGTCCACATCGCATTAAATTCACACATTCTCAACAAACGCAGGTAGACCGCACATTGTATAGTAGGTCACTTGCGCATTTACATGAGAGGAACTCTGTGTCCTGAGCGGCCAGGACGTTGTTGAGCCTGAAAGTAGCGGACGCAGTAAGCGCAACATTTGTTACTCACTACATTCTTCGAGCGTACGCAGTGTACCCCAGACAGAATGGGAAAAATTATACTTGAACACATGCACAAATTTAAGGCCTATTGGAGAAAAGAAAATGAACTCTGAAAAGCGCCAGTTTCCCTCAAGCTCCCTCATTATCGCCTCATCAATGTACAGTGTATTAAGGAATAATTAAAGTGCGTTATAGAGAACAATTTTTGCTTATGGCAAATTAATTCTACGGAATCCCTCAAGCTTGAGGAAGGTTCATGAAGGGCAAAATTGGCATCCACCCGACTGTAGCACGGAACTACGAGGTAAAGCCCATGCATTAGGTGTCCTTTAAATGTTCTGTTTATTTATTAACTATAGTATAACACGCAACTATTCATTCCTCGCAATCGCGTAGTATTTGGTCTGCACGTAACGTTTGTAAGTTATACAGTAATCCCCTGTTACATTATAGAGGTGCGGGCCATGACATTTCATTTATGCCAGAGTAAGAACAACGGAAGAACCAGACTGGAGCGAGTACAAAAAGGCGGGACGCTCAGCGCTGACTATCAACTGTTTATTTTCCAGAAACAACAGGATACATATGTGGCCTAATCGTATGCGCAAAGTTGGCCTAACTTCCAGGCCTATATTGACGCTAACGATTGTCACTGAATGAACTAATCCCGTTTTCGCTCAGAATTTTGCGCATGTGGTTAGGCAGCGCATATAAAGTCCTGTTTCTGGAAAACGAACGGTTCATAGTTCGATCCGGGCGCCTTGTGTTTGTGTACTGCCTGCTGCCTGGTCCTTTGGTTGATCTTGCACAAAAGCTTTAGTATACAGGGTGTCCCAACTATCATGCACCAAGATTTAAAAATATGCAAATGCCACGTAGCTGGGCAGAACCACGGTAATGGTGTTTGCCCTCGCTTGGAGATTCTAAGATTATTTTCTGCATTCCACCTAATTACATAATTACTTCTCAAATATTATAAGTAAATGTTCTTTCTGTAGTTTTACGTGCCAAAATCAGTTCTGATTATGCGGTACGCCGTATTGGAGGGCTCCGGATTAATTTTGACCACCTGGGGTTCTTTAACGTGCACTACAACGCAAGCACACGGGTGTTTTTGCATTTCGCCTCCATGCAAATGCGGCCGCCGGGGCCGGGATTCGATCCCGCGACCTCGTGCTCAGCAGCGCAACGCCTTAGCAGACTGAGCCAACCCGGCGGGTAATAATTCAATGAATAGTGTCAATGACAAAATTGTAGATCAACATGAAAAACACATGAAACAGCGCTCTGTTACTCAATACGTGCTACATAAAAATTGGAGGACGCTTAAGGTTCGCCTTTAAGAGTGGAACGCAATAGCGTTATCGGGCTCTGTTCGCATCACATTTTTCTTTATGAGTAGGCTTCACTGCAACGCACAACTTGGGAAAGCTAGCTTACAAAGACCAAGCTTACACTGATCCCCTTAAAGTCGGCTGCACTTTTAAACTTAAATGCATTCCTGGGAAGACATTTTTACACGAGCAATTTAAGCCGTCTTAGATCAAAATGCGAAGGCCCTAGGACCTTTTTAACAGCAAAGCTTTTCTAGCTAACCGTAAAAAGTGGGACCTGCTGTCGCAAAACCTCGCCGAACTATGACGTCACTGCGTTTCCGAGCAACCACTTCACAGAGCGGCGTGTGCCTCGCCTCCGCTCCGTGCCGTCCGCATGTTGCCTTGACATAGAACGTCAAGGAGAGGGAAGGAGAGCATGCGCGCGGCACAGGCAATGCTCGGGAGAGGGAAAGAGAAAATGAGAACGAGATAAAGAAATTGTAGCAGCACCAACAAGGCATTGCGCTGAGCTGCTGCCGACACCGCCCGCGTTGCGTAACCGCGCATGCGCCGAAGCAGTAGCGATGACGTCACCTCGCGTTGCCTAGTAATTGCCGGCGCAGGTGCGCGCTCGCTTCACCCGACAAAGACACGGCTCCTGCCTGCATGCCTGCATGCCTGCCTGCCTGCCTGCATTTGTGACATGCCAGGAACGGTGTCGCTCGTAGGCGCCAACGCGTCCAGCGCTAGTCACGCGAAATGTCGCGATAGGGAAGGTACCTCAGGAAATGATCGCTTGAGAATACCTTCCCTACATGCGTAGTTAAGTTAAACCAAGTTAAGACTTAGCAGCAACCAAGTTAATACCTAGTAGTAGCAGCCAGTAAGACTTGAGGATTGACACTTTCGCTGTGCGTAAGCTTCGCACGAATGAGAGCAAACTTGCCCATTTTTTATTATTTTAATAATTGTTGTTGCCGCGAGGCGCACGCGTGTCCAAGATAGATAGGCTCGGTTTTTAACATTCCCCTCAACGTTGCCTAGAAGCAAAGTACAGCGAAACACCATCAGAATTGGAGGACCCTAAAACTTCGCCTTTACGAGTGGAACGCGATAGCATTCAAAGATCCCTGGCTGCTTATCAGGCTTTTTTCTCGTATATTCAAATTACGATCAGATACTATCACGCCTGTAGGTTGTGGTTAACTTGTACTTTACGATTTTTCTGACGGATTTTACTTTGAGAAATTCAATTTTTGTTCACTAACGCTTGGCGCTACGCAGAGGGCCTGTGTGGTCGGTGTTGTTCGGGATGATGTGGTTCGGCATGATCGTTTCCGCCAGACGCCGATGCTTAACGCCGACGCCAGATTGTCTGCGACACGGAGCCCTTAACGCTGTCACGTTCAAAGTGTGTTTCCGAGCGTGAGAGAAGCCCGCAAAAACACACAAAGTGCCTCGAGTATCCAGTCGCGCGACAATTTTGCGTGCATTCGTGGGCTTCCTTCACGCTGGGAAAAACACTTTATGTCGGACGTATTGACTGACAGAAAGCTGTACCGGGACGTTTAACGCGACAGCGTTAAGGGCCCCGTAATGCAGAAAATCCGACGTCGGCGTCGGTCGGCGTCCGCGGCCAATAAAATAGTCCCCAGCAACCCCGACCACGCCGGCCCTTCGCGTGGCGCAGAGGCCTACGCTTATCTCTATTACTTATTATTATTATTATTATTAATTTTTACGTTTTGCAAGTATTTAAATGGAGAAATCGATCTTGGCCCCGAGCTAAAGCTAGCTCTTAAGATTTTCACGGTGATTGCGCAATGCGTTGCAGTGCACGCACCGTTGCGTGTATTCCAAAGCCGAGTACCAGACGGTTCTTACCGTGTCCATAAAAGGTGATACGGCCGCAGAAAGGAAGTACGAAGGCGCTGTGTCCTGGCATCTCCGAGTAGGCGGCTAGACCCTGTCAAAAGCGTAAATGTTTTCAAAAGAATGTTTAAAATCGAATATAGGGGTGTGGCGAAAGTAGTGTTTGAGGCGAAGTCAAATACGAATTTAATAGTGCCAGAAGCAAATCGAATCGAATGTCTAATACCTTTCGAATAGTTTGAGAATAGTTACCGAATACTGTATAGCCTTCTCAACATTATTTCAATTTACCCATCCTGGTATTCACAACGTTGGAAAGTTTGTCATCGCACCGTACACTACAAATCAAGCTTTGTTAAGGGAACCTTTTTTTCGCAAATTCGATGGTCTTGGAAGCACACGCCGCGTTTAGACCGACAACTTACTCCGAAATTTCAAAATTGAATGGTGCGCTAGTTGGTTGTGTCATATTTTGGAGCCCGAAACACGACGGGCACGTCATAAAAAGTATTCCGACATATTGCGGCCAATTGAAGCGCACTGCTTGCTATCTTACTCACAAATGCGTTCAGGTGGAACACGTTGTCGACATCCAAAACAACCCAGTGAGCTCCGAATTGCCACATCATCTGCTTCAATCACAGCGCATCAAGGTCGTTAACGCTTGATATTCAGCAGCTCAGGAGTACTACAACTCATCCACTTATTCCGCATGCTCTAATCGCTTGCTTTATTATTTAAAAATACTCGTTGCTTTGCGGTTCACTAAAATAAAAAAAACAAGCTTATCTCCCAACGGATTTCCGATCAATATGAATCGTTATTACCCTTTAGCCATCGTATCACGTCGTCGCATTTGCCATGTTTCTTTTAATGAGAATCCTGTAGCTTAAAAAAATGATATGCGACGATTAGGACTAACATGATTTCGTTTAACATATTAAACCGAAACGTACACTCAATTTTGGCAGTGCTACAATTTTTGATGAATAAATAGTAATTAGCTCCTTAAATAAGCAAGTAGAACATTACCCACCATAGCAGTATGTCCCGAAATTAATAACCCAAACGACTGTTTCAGGCACTTAAGTATTGCAAACATTTTATTTTTACCGATCCTTCTGGCATTCTGTCGTATCGCGAGGCCAACCCTGGCTTTAACTGTGGCGTTGCATCGAGCGATGCAATCAAGTAGAAAAGAATCGAAAATGCAGAGTATTGCAAGACACCGCGCTTTGCGTCCTGTAATTGCGAAGCCTGTGTTGTCGCTGCAACATAAATGTTCGTGACAGTGAAATCTTGCGACTGATCTATAAGATTTTAACTGCAAAGCTACAATAAAGACCTCGTGGCCATCAATATGACCTCGAGAATTAAAAAAAAGTTATGCTTCAGCCAATTTGGCCTCTAATGACATTGTTCGATTAGTTATTCTAAAGTTGTGAATTTTCGCACATCCTAATCGGATGCACGTGTGTTCAAATAACGCATAACAATACGGTCGCCTTTTTCTCTCTGGGTTGTGGCTTCAAGCAAACCAAAAGGTTCAATTTGATGTCGATATCTGACTTAAAATTAGTTTAATACACACATTCACCAAAAGTATCGGCTTGCTTCGCAGTGATTGTCCCTCCTATCTCTCTAACTAAACGTTGAATTTGCTGCTTCAAGACAGCCATGACCGCACACAATTCGCGGATTTGAATCCAAAGCAGGCCGCTACCACAAAGGCGGAGGGCCTAAGTGACAAAGAACTTGTCATGGTGACGTATAGCGCGAAAAACCACGTGGACACAATCATAAAGTTTACTAACCTAATTTCTTAGAGATAACTCGAGCGCTGCGATTTAGATGGCGATGAAATAAACGGCCATTTTCTGTTCTGGATTTGTCTGGCCTCCGTGCTTTGTAAACATTTCCATGCTAATATAAAATTTCTAACTTCACCAAAATTTTTAAAATGAAAAGGTGAATTCAAATACATGTTCTTAAAAATGTGGATCTTACTTTATTTTTTTAACTTAAGATGCATATGACTAGCACACTGCAATGAATTGGAGCACAAGCGTTCTATGCATACAGATGCACATAGAGGTTTGACATTCATATAAATTAACAGACCACGAGAGTAGATTATATAAAGAATCGGAGAGTTTTATTCATGATTTTCTGGGTCACTGAAAGTTATCATGCTTCAGACACCTACCGCGAAGCTGTCCATCGAGCTTGAACCGGATGTTAAGGTGTCAGTCGGGCAATGTTGGTCAGATGAAGGACCCGGTTGTGCCTGCAGTTGCCGACGACTAGCGGCACTTTTTGTCTAGAGGAATGAGGGAAAAAAGAAGGTGGGGGGGGGGGGGGGGGGCGTCAGGACTGCAGTCATGTGTGCTTCCCTTCAACCGAGTAAACTCTAAAAAAATCCACAATGTGAAAGTATAGTAACGAAAGATGTACAATCGTGTTATACTGGATTCATATGAGAGGCGGATCAACATTGGATCACTTCACAGCTAGCATTCACATGATGGAGAAAAGCAAACGACAATGCATACAAACTAACCCGATTTTAACACCTCAAAGTGTGGACGACAGACCATGACAGATGACGTGATAGTATAAAATGCACCAAATCGTTTTCCTGATTGTCTCATAAAAGCATTTCTACGGTTTACATGCATTTGAGTAGAGACATCCGAGCGAGACGGTTCTTACCGAGTCCATAAAAGGCGATACGTATCGGCCACAAACAGGAATCTACGAAGGTACTGCGACTTGGCCCACAGCAGTCGGCTGCGAAGGCTCACCGCGTAGACCCTGTAGCGGAAATGTTTTCAAAGGAAATTGGACGTAGGGGCGTGAAAATGGTAGCTTTTGAGAACGAGGCGAAAACGAATCGAATGGTGTTAGAAGCAAATTGAATCGAATATCGATTACCTCTCGAATAGTTTGCGAATACTGTACAGCCTACTTTCCCATCCTGGTATATTTAAGCACATCAGCACGAAACGTATCTCGCTGATACGCGAAAGGTCTGCGTAGATGGTGTCGCTGTTCTATGGAGTTGTGTGGCAATGAAGCACATTCAGATTTTATCGAACGAAAGGACGCAACGAAAAGACGCAGGTGCTGGATCACATTACTTTTTTTTGCAATTGGTTGTGGTTCTAGCGGAAAATTGTAGCTTTTTCAGACACGCGTGCTATTCTCGCACCTTATGTGCAATTTTGTGTGGATGACATGTGTTTTACTTCAATTTCAGGTTATATTGTGCAAAGTAGATGACGTGATTGACTTATTCGTGAGCTATGAAATACATTCTCATTTTTTATTAGACTATTGGCTTGGGTGACCGAATAGAATCAGCCAATTTGGCTGATTCGATTCAGAAACAAATAAAATCTGGTGACGTACAGCAGAGACAGCAGCGAAGACTGCCTCGCTGAAGAGTACGTAACGGCGTCGCACACGACTGATTGCAACATCGGATGTCCACTGGCGTCGTGTCAGTCAGCAAAAACACACCATCGCCGAGATGAGAGGCATGCTCACAGCTTTGAGCAAAGCTTCATGCTAGGACCACTAGAGGGGAATTTGACTAGTGGGTATAGCACCCTTTATATAATTGAGCAACTAGACGGCACCAGAGCACAAGGGAACACACTAAAGTAAGCAAGGTGACCGCTTCATATGCACAGCAGTAGCTATCACGCCGTAACCGCTTCTAATGTGCCATTTGGATTCGGCACATGATTCACTCGTTTACTCGTACCTGTTCGAGGGCTACTTAGGAGTGGAAAGAAGGCGTGCAGGAGTGAGGTGATTCAAGTCTATATTTACTTTGTCCAGAGTCGCATCGCATTTCTCTGCGTCACAGATTTTGTTTTGCATGTTCGATTGGGCACCGTGAAAGCTGTTGTTTGCTTAATATTGATTGATGTATTAATGTATAATATGAGTTCTGTACGAATTGTGTGCACGGGTGTTGGGTCCTCTGTCAGGCATTACGCCTTTAGTCTCAACCTCCTCATTTTTTTTTCAAGGAAACGATAAAACTGAAATGAAAATGAAGTACAAAATTTCAAAAACCTGAAACAAGTAATTTACAGATCCAGGTTTTCTTATTACACACTGAATCTTAGCAGTCAAGACAATCTATGGATCCAGCTTGTTCATAACGATAATTCTTCGCGTTAGTTCGAAAACTCGCCACTGAACAGTGCGGTCCACAGCTGTGTAGAGCACGCGTATGGCCGTCGTTGCTCTGCAGGGCGACACCTGGCGGCAGTTGCTGGGTCCGAGATAGTGTGTTCAGGAGCATGCGCGACTAAGTAGACATGTAGAACTGCTTTTCGCGAGTGGCCACGTTGAAAAGCGCCTTTGTTTACCCAAATCTGCGTGCGGCCTGAAGTCGCTTAAGGCACCGCAAATGTCAAAGTGATTCTGAATGAAGCGTATGGGCTAATAACACAGCCGGCCTTTCACAACAAATGAAGCACGGTCAAGGACTGTTCGAGATAACGAAGGCGCTCACGAACATCACATCTTGTTACATGCAACACGCGCAAGTTTGCATGTTTATTAGGCCACGCATGCTCCAGAACACTATTTCGGACCCAGCAACCACCGCCAGGTGTCGCCCCGAAGAGAAAAGACGGCCTTCGAGCGCTCTATACCCAACAGTGGACGGCACTGTACGCTGCTCGTAATAACTACATTGTCCCCTCTGCAGAAACCAAACTTTATTGCACCTGCGATTCCTTGACAGGATAGACTGCGTTATCGTCATGAATGTTCCTGTGACCTCTTTTAGGTCTACAGACGTCACAGTGCAAGCAGTCCCCGATTTTTCTCCGTTTCATTATAGTGTACTAGATCTAGTTCACTATAGTTTCATATACATAGCAGATAGCAGTATGTACCGGAAAACTTCACTGCTATCGCGCGCAAACAAAACCTACTGCATCACATATGCTCAAAAACGAAATATGACGTAATTATTACATGGTGGGCGTCGCCGATCTGAACCTATTTGCAGCCGAAGCAGAGCGCATTACTCGTGCCACGACCAACACTTAGTAGGTCCCGTGCTACAATCATAAATCTGCACGGTTAATTTGTAATTTGACGTCACCTGACGTACAAATTTTGCTGTAATACATCCGAAATTATTTCGTATTA
This sequence comes from Dermacentor silvarum, assembly GCF_013339745.2. Lineage (NCBI taxonomy): Eukaryota > Metazoa > Arthropoda > Arachnida > Ixodida > Ixodidae > Dermacentor > Dermacentor silvarum. The sequence goes on from NC_051154.1 coordinate 34,328,298, forward strand.
GGCGTTTTAAATCAAGAGCAACTACACTACGAAACGTGCAGTGTGAGAGGTCTAAGAGCGCTGTGCAATGACGTAGCATCCGTAGCTTCAGTACATAACAAAGGAAGTATATATACACCTGTTTATGCAATTTCAGGTCAATATTGGTGAACAAAGCATTTCCTGGATTCTTTACTTCCTGTCCTGCTCAGAGACCAAGTGGAATACGATGCTCATACTCCAACATACAGAACCCCATGGTGAATTCCTATACGGGCGAGATACGTTTCGTGCTGATTAGAGTAACATGTGCTTAAATATCAACTTATCTAGGATAGCGATTCGGGCGTGTTGTTTCATATGTTCATGGCGCGAATACAGTGCAAATCACCTGATTGCCGAAAGCGAAGTGCGTTGTTAGCGTTTTGCAATGCCAAGCAATTGTTAACTTGTTTGTACCTCTTTTCGTTAACCACAATCCTACCTTCCCACTCTTCGATGCTTTGAATTTCGGAACTCCCAACATCCCTAACGGCTGACCAATTTCGGCGACGACCAGTTCTGAGGCTCCTTAAAACCAGACATGCTGAATCCAAAACGTTCACCACAACCACAGTATATTAGAGCCGTACGCACTGGAAAGGCAACCGGTGGAGATTACTAATCCCCTTATTTGTCACGTTTAATCGCATTGTTATCTATTGCAACTGTGGGCGTTTTCCCGCATTATTTTAAGCCGCGCTGTTCCCGTTTGCATCGTTTGCTTGGTGAGCTTTTGCTGTAATATGAACCATCTACGGAGATTACAGAACGCAGTGGGGGTGCGGTGTTCAAGTTTAACGGCGCACAGGGACCATGATAAGTTGCGTGCCAAAATATTTGGCGACGATGCATGTAGCTTAACTATGTAAGCATAAGGTTACATTTCTTATCATAGAATTCCCAAAGTTCTGAGTTTCTTTAGAATTGTTCGCGACAATGACACTTTGTGACACACATCCGACATACTGCGACGATGATAATGATAACGATTATTTCTATTGGCACCTCCTCCGAAACGGGCTGGTGACGAGCAGTTGGCTATTTCTTATCTCTATCGCGACCCACACCTATCGCCAGTGGCGCCATTTGGAAACTTTGTGCACATCACTCACCAATCGCAATAATTTCTTCCATGTGGACTGCGACCTGCCATCGGCTGACGTGGATGCCACAGTGGGCCGCGCTGCGATTGAAGTAGAGGGCGTTAAGACTCGGGGCGCTGACGTTAATATTTAGGAAAAGCACTGTGCATACCACACGATAACATGAACACATTTCCAATTCTGCCGTGTCATTACGAGATATCTCAGAGACGGACGCAGAAACGGGTTACACAGGTTGAGTAATATATCAGATGATATAACAGCATACATACTGGATACATATACAGCGTGGAACAGTTCGAGCAGAAAAGAGACCCGATACCATACTACATGCGCGGAACGTTATGAATATTTAACAAAATACGTATAGAGTAGTGCATACAAAGCATTATATTCAACGAGCACACAAGCCATGTACCATATTGTGCACGGTGACAAGGCGTTGGCCCGTTCCTCTGCGTGCAATTGTGTCTAGTCGATAAGTCGCGGGTATGTGATGACAAATTCTGCGAAGTACCTTGTTCTAATTTAAAATGAAAGCGGTGCATCAAACTGCATTAGGCGAGAGCCCAAAATGCTTTACCCAGGTTCGACTGCCAGAGAAAATACGTACGCTTATTTTGCAACATTCTCACTCGCCGTTGCTTAGGAACTTTAGAAGGCTACGGCAAACTGCAGTTATAGTTGGTACGATGCACTGTGTGCTTATGTGCGATCTATGCAAAGAACGGGTATCCCACAGAGTATAATAAATAAATTACCTTAAAATTCTCTAAACAGCACCTAATTATGCACAGAAAGTGGACATCCTTGATGTGATATACACCGCTGTGTAGTATGACACTAATTGTGAGCACGCCCTTGGTAAACCCGTCCTAAAGGTTGTAACGCTTATAAGTAAGCTCTGAATTGTCATGTCGGCTTTAGATGATCGAAGAGAAGCATTTTACAGAATGAGTTATCTGTTTATGCTGTGCAGTTACGGATTTGTAAATTTCGTGCGTCAATACTTGTCAAAATCTGCTAGCACTTGGGAAATTTTTGTTAACATGTACAGGGTAAAAGCAATAATGCGCTCCCGAAAGACACCAAATTTAAACCTTTTTCCTGAAACACGCCACATTTCCTTCCAATCGGCTCAGTCATTGTCTCATAAAACCATTTTTACGTTTTGCAAATATTTTAATGGAGAAATCACACGAGGCCCCGAGCTTAAGCTTCCTTTTATGATTTTGCTGGTTATTGCGCAATACGTTGCAGTGCACGCACCGTTGCATTTACTCCAAAGCTGAGTACCAGATGGTTCTTACCGTGTCCATAAAATGCGATATGGCCACACACAGGATGTTACGAAGGCGCTGTGTCTTGGCTCACATTAGTTGGCTGGCGCGGGCTCTCCGAGTAAGTAGTTAGGCCCTGTCAAAAGCAGAAGTGTTTTCAAAGGAAAGTTTACATTCGGATGTAGCGCTGTGCGAAAAGTCTTGTTACAGACCAAATCGAATACGAATCTAATAGTGCTAGAAGCAAATCGAATCGTATATCGAATACCTTTCCAATACTTTGCGAATACTCTATAGACTTCTCAACATTATAATTTACCCACCCTTGTCTTCACAACGTACGAAAGTTTGTCATTACACTATACATTAGAACAATTAAAAGGGACACCGACCACGAAAGTTTATTATATATATATATATATATATATATATATATATATATATATACATATATGTCGCGGTCGTTGTCCGTTTTAGATCTGCATATTCCCGACCAGACGGATTTCCCTCCAACTCTTCGACTTCATATACTGTACATTATACAGCAACATTTTCTAATAGCAGCGTTTCTCGGGAACACGAGAGTTTTCGAAGCACACGCGACCATGCAATATTTTATGAAGTTAATATTATTACTACGCCGCGCGGGCCCGCCCTGCCGCTTTATGTTGGAAGCCTTCTGAAGCGGGGACAGAGTCCTCCTTGCGCTGTGTTTTCGCAGCTTAGTTCGCCTTAATGCGAGCCGCGGCACGAAGTTCAATTCGCTCGCTGCTGCTGCAGCGCTGACAGACTAAAGCGTTTTGACAGCGACACGGCACAAAAGGAAAGTCACACATGACAGGCGCTACTTTTCAACTTTCATCTTGTGAGGTGTTCATGTTTGCGTGTGCGCGTGTGAGACCATGCTTGTTCGTTTAGTTAATATACCTATGTTTACAAGTTTATACGGCCGCTAAATCTACTATCCTTACTTCTTGTAGCTGTCCACTAATTTGCTATCGCAATCGGTGCTTCGCCTTTTGGACGAAACTGCGACTTATTTCAGCAACTACTGCTCTGAATTGCACGAGGAACGTTGGTTACATTTCAAAGAAAAAAAATTAAATCTAGTGACTCTTGCACGCACATATTTATTTCTACTGTTATCTTTTTTACGAAATTTGTTGCTAATTGCCAAGTAGAAGAATAGCCGCAGTTTCGCCCGCAAGGCGAAGCATCGATTGCGATAGAAAATTGGTAGACAGCTATACAAAGTAAGTATATTTGGAAATATTCGCTTACTAGCTTAGTACGCGTGGTGCCAGCGCGCGCAGGGAAACATGAACACATCACACTCGATGACCGCGGACACTCGGTGTCAAAACGCTGGCGTGAGGAAGCGCGGCTGCAGCAGCGAGCTAAGTGCTAAGTGACGTTCCTGCTGTCTATCGCTTCAACACAAACTGAGCGACGAAAACAAGGCACGAACAAAGGTATGAGCCGCCTGCAGACCGCTTTTAACATACGGCGTGTGAGGCAGTGCGAGACCGCACAACGTACGCAGTTGGTGCCGGAGTAGACCACCGCCTCCCTCCCGCGCTTCCTCACCCCTGCGCACCCGAGACTGAGGCGCGATCGTCGGTCCCCCTTGTGCACGGTCGCGAAATGCGCCGTTTCTGCTGGAGAACAAGGCCACCCCCCCCCCTCTCCCCATCCCTGCCATCCCCCAACGGCCTTTGGCACGACGGAAGACGGCGAGTTTGCTGTGGGCTTCCCTCTTGCGCGCGCCAGACTGAGCCGCGATCGTCAGCTCGCCACTCGCGCTTTCAGTCACACATAAAGAATACGGCGCGCGGTGACGGTGTTATATCCCTTGGACTTCATACGGAACATCACGGCGACGGCGGCGGTGACGGCAGAGATGCGCTAGGAGTGCCTAGATAATTGCTATCGCAATAAAATATGCGCAGATATAAAGCACATGCTGGAATCTATGCGTATTGGAGATTAAGTAAAGCGGGTAATTAAATGTTTTACTGCTAACAGCTATGACCAGACTGTCGACGAACTTTTAGCGAAAATTTAAATGGCGACGTATCAGATGCAGATCTCTCGGATGATGTGCGCGGAGCAAGATTTGACGCATACGGTAGCCCGTGAGGTGATTTCTCATTGTGTTTTGCGCTGAGCAAAAGCTGGTTAGAGTCCCTCAGGGAAGCAAGCGCTTAGAAGCTCCTACAGAGAAACACTATGGACATGATGGCGTTCCAAACAGCCATGCCCTGAGCTCATGCAACGCTCATGCCAGCAGGGGTCCTGGCTCCGCCACTGTGCCGAGTGAGCAAAGCACTTACGCTGCGTCCACTTTGCACGTCGTTTCTGCAGTGAACGCATAGAATAAAGAACCAGTGCAAGGCACTCGGCGTCCTTGGAGGCCTTCGTACCATCCCTGCGGGGTCGACTCAAGCGTCCGTATAATTGATGTCGCAATAACAAAGACGTCTAACCGCGAAGCCTGTCTGTAGTCGCAATGTACTCACCGATTATGTGAGTGCGTTGTCGGCGACCCGCATGGCGTCGTCCGAGTTCGACCAGTCGCTCTTTTGCTGTTCGCCTTCGTGTTACCTTATATCCTGGAACAATGAGAGCGAGTCACGCGTTCACCTCACGTGGAGAACCAAGAAAGGGCAGTGCGCGAGTTCCAGCTGGTAGAAACAAAGAACGCACGTGGCTTATACACGGCTTTGTTTTTGATCCTGTTTTTTTAACTTAACCTTAGTTACTCATAGAATTTTCTTTAATTTCTAAGTTACAACATCAAAAATGTTAATTCCCTTTATCAGCATATTTTAACCGCCCGATTCATTCCCAATCATCCACTGTGGTTATGCGCCAAGGCCACTCATGTCAACAGCAACTGCCATGGCATAATTGTTAACAGTGTAATCAGGCAGCCATTGTCAGAATCCACAATGAATATGTTCGCGGAAAACGTTCTGAGGCTATAAAGGGAAAGCTTAAGGGGCGGAGCTTGTGCACAATTCGTACTGCACCAATTATGAAAGCTTTTGGTTTCTTGGGAAACGTACCGAGTAAGCGTAGCTTCCACGTGCATTGGCGTAACATTTGTGCAAACGCCGAAGAGATAAGCGAACAAATATGCAAATTTAATGCTGAGTGGTACATTTTCTCTTCTTTTGCACTTGTACATCTTGTAAATTTTTTGTAAACTTGTAAATATTGCACTTGTTTCGAATGGCCAGAAAGAATGCATTGAATTTCATTGGAATTAGCAGGGAACAAAAATATAGCTTGAGGATTTTGTGGGCTTAGTAGTCCAGACAAGCAGGATCGTATGTAATATATATGTAGCAAAAACACAAAATATTCATTGAAACAATTTGCCAGTCCTCTATCAGAAAGCTTTTTATCATTAATTACAATCTACATGTCAGCGGTGTCTTTACTGGGATTTAAAATATTGTCACGAGCTCTCATAACAGAGGGCAGAAACAGCGCGAATGATCACGGGGACTGTCGGTGGAGAAGGAAGACGACGTTCAGCGGCTTGCTTTTGTACCGGGCTTGCAACACGCCAACCATTCCGATTTATCTACGCTGCCGATTTAAATAAACGCTTTACGGCGTAACATTTGGTGGATCTGTGCTGGGTACCTCCCACGACCGACAACGGAATCGTCCGTACAAGACCTTCGGAGAAGCCGCCACCTTGCCGGACTTTTGCCATCGGCCACCATCATGCCTAGAGAGGAAGGTGCTCCCAGTACTGCATCGGCATGACCAGCTCCGATTCAACACTACCGAGAGCCACGCACGTTCTCCGCAAAGGCAGGAGAAGATGTCGATGAGTGGCTCACCCATTATGAAAGGGCAAGCCAGTACAATCATTGGAACGCCGCCTCCCAACTGAGGAACGTTGTTTTCTTTTCGAGTGGCACAGCAACCATGCGGACGCGCTAACTATCTGGGCCTGTTTCGTTGACGAGATGAAGAAGTGTTTTGGCGATTCGGATGCCAAGAAGAAACGAGCGGAATTAACGTTAGCTCAGAGGGCTCAGGTCACCAGAGAGACTTGCACCACATTCATCGAGGAGATTCTAAAACTGTGTAAAACCGTAAACCCCCGAATGTCAGAAGAGGATAAGGTGGGACACCTTTTGAAAGGAATCGTGGAAGATGTGTACAACTTCCTCATTGGGAAAGATCAGATTGGGAAACTGTATCAGATGTGATACGGCACTGCCGTACCTTCGAAACACTGAAGACTCGTCGAATTGCCCCGAAATTTGGACGGCTAGCTAATGTGACGACTGTAGCCAGTGTGGACACGAATCCTCCAACAGACTTATCGTCCACCATGTCCACCATTCGGCAGATTGTCCGTGAGGAACTCCTTCGACACGAAGAACAAGCACGGTATGTGGCCCCACGTTACAGCTCCTGCGCTTTCCGAGACGCCATTTGTGCAACCCCCTCGACTCATTGGCAGCACTCAGTAAACGCAGCGGACTTTGAGAGCTATAGAGATGGTCCATATTATGACCTGAACTAGCCGTCCTATAACGATTCTTTTGATCAAAGCCTTGAACAGCGCCCACGCAACGGTCGCTCACGACGACCAGCCACTGCCTATGACTTGCAAGGAGAGAATATTCGTTACTCTCAACGCACGGCCACGGCTGAACAGTGTCATCAGCTTCCCGATGTTCGCCCTATGCCTGTGTGCTACAGCTGTGGCACACCAGGTCACATAGCTAGATACTGCACTCAACATTGGCCATCGAGCTATGGGCAATCGATGCCGTCTGCGTGGCACAGTGGTCGTATCATGGACAACCAGCGGCCAGGGAACTCCGCTCTAGGAAGCCACTCCCGAGAAGAAAGGCCACGTAACTACACCTTAGGAAGCTACTTTGGAGAGGGAAGACCTCGTAACCGTTCGCCTGCTTCCGACCGCACCCTGACACCACCACCAGCTTTCCGAGCCTATCGATCACCATCACCCCGGCGGCGCATCCCGTCATCTTCTCCGCGGCGCCGCTTCCCGTCACCCCCGCCGGAAAACTAGCCAGCGCGACCGATGGGGGTGAGGTCGCTGGAAAATCTGTGCTGCCGACTGAGATACCCCAAACTATTTTCATGCTGAAGAATAGGGTTCATGTGTGTATTGACGGTGTGTCTACCATGGCTTTAGTCGACACGGGTGCAACTGTTTCCGTCATGGGTGTGCTGTTTAAGTCTTCTGGGACGCAAGGTCATGTTTCATTAGGACCAGAGCACAAGTTTTCGTGGAGTGGGTGGTGACTCATTATATCCGGTCGGAGTTTGTAATGTGGATGTATCATTAGGTGGTCGAGTTTTTAACACTGAGTTTATTGTCCTTCCTCGTTCCACCCACGATGTGATTCTAGGGATCGACTTTTTACAGTTGTGTGGTGCCAATGTTGACTGCCGCACGGGAGAACTCAGTGTGGGCGAAAGGGCTTTATCTGTGATCTCGGAAGACTCACCCAACCAAGAGAGAGTGTTTTGCGTCTCCGAGGATACCGTTGGGCCCGCTTTATCCGCGATGGGTGTTTCAGTTGTTTGTTCTACTCGCAACCCGTTCGATGGTGCAGTGGACCCAGTACATGTGAACTGCCTAAAGAAAAACGTGTTGGTTCCTCATTGCATGGTATCGGTGCTGAATGGACGCACATGACTATAGGTGATAAATTGTTCTACTGAAGCGGCGGCGCTGCCTCAAGGCTTAAAACTGGCCACATTTCAAGAAGACTCGCCGATACCCATGGCAGTGCTTACAGAACTTCCAGACACAGCAAAGCCAGTAACATGCGCCCTGTGGACTCAAAATTTGTTTCCATGGTCGCTAAATCGCTCAGTGACCATAATCGTGATGCGTTGGTGGCGCTCCTTGTGAAACACTCCTCAGTATTCGACTTCACGCAGCACGACGGCCCGACATCGATCCCTGTGTCTAGAACTCGCCACCGCATCAACACAGGATCTGGTCAACTGATTCGACAAAAAACCATATCGCGTGTCGCCCGCAGAGCGCAAGATAATCAGTGAGCAAGTCGCAGAAATGCTAACCAAAGGAGTCATTCAAGAGTCATCTAGCCCTTGGGCAGCACCAGTGATATTGGTGAAAAAGAAAGATGGTACGTGGCGATTCTGTGTTGATTACCGACGCCTAAACAACGTTACCAAAAAAGACGTATACCCGCTTCCGCGAATAGACGACGCGATCGATTGCCTTTGTGCGGCCTCGTACTTCTCTGTTGATCTGCGGTCAGGTTACTGGCAGATTCCTATGCACATTGAGGATAAGGAAAAAAACTGCATTTGTAACGCCCGACGGCTTGTTTGAATTTAATGTCATGCCTTTCGGGCTGTGCAACGCACCCGCAACGTTCGAACGGTTCATGGACACTACTGCGTGGCTGGAAATGGCAAGTTTGCATGTGCTACCTGGACGAGGTTGTGATCTTCGGCCGAGCATTTAGTGAGCATAACAAGCGTCTGGAGTTGTTTGGAGCGTCTGGTGCTGAACTGCTTGGAGAAGGCTGGCCTGGTACTCAATTCTACGAAGTGTCATTTTGGGGAGCGACAAGCTATTGTGCTAGGACATCAGGTTGATAAAGAAGGCATCCGACCAGATCCATAAAAGACTGTGGCTGTAGAGGCATTTAGGGAACCTCACAGTGTCAAGAGCAATTGCGAAGTTTTTTTTTTAGGCTTATGCTCCTACTTTCGCTGATTCATTCCCAGATTTGCTGACGTGGCCCATCCTCTCACGCGCCTTCTCCAGAAAAGCGTTCCTTTTGAGTGGACCACAGATTGCGACTCGTCGTTTCGTCAATTAAAGTTCCTCTTGACGTCACAGCCTATTCTTCGCCACTTCGATCCCTCAGCACCAACAGAGGTTCACACCGATGCGAGTGGTGTTGGCATCGGCGCTGTGCTTGTTCAGCGCATCGGTGAAAGCGAGCACGTGATCTCGTACGCTAGCCACGTACGCTCGTTGAGTCGCTCCGAGCGCAATTATACAGTTACCGAGCAAGAGTGCTTGGCGGTCATCTTCGCGGTGCAACGGTTTCGTTCATACCTCTACGGGCGCCCCTTCACAGTGGTCATGGATCATCATTCACTGTGCGGGCTTGTGAATCTGCGGGACCCTTCTGGTCGACTTGCGCGTTGGGCTCTCCGCCTACAGAAGTACGATTTTGTTTCCTACAAGAGCGGCCGACAAGAGCGGCTGACTGTCTCTCTCGGATGCCACTGCCGACGACTGAATGCGACACTGACAACTTCGACCAATACATCGCTTTTGTATCTCCAGAATTTCCTGATATGGGTACCTTCATATCCGAACAGCAGAAGGACAAAAGCTTGCAGCCACTTTTCGCGGCTGCACACGAGCCTTTAGAAGATAGCCGTTTTCGCCTACGTGACGGCGTACTGTATAAGAAGAGCTACTCGACCACTGGCGCGCGCTACCTTTTAGTTGTGCCCAAGAGTCTCCGCGTTCAAGTGCTATGTGCCATGCACGACGATCCCACTTCAGGTCATCTGGGATCCACACGAACATTTTACCGTGCTCAAAAGCGTTTTTACTGGCCCAAGGTGCGTCACGATACCGAGCGGTACGTCGCCAGTTGCACCGAATGCCAGCGTTACAAACGACCTACAAACACACCGCATGGTCGACTTCAGCCAGTTCCGCCTTCAAGCGCCCCTTTTGAACAAGTCGGCATAGACCTCCTGGGCCCCTTCCCGAGATGCTCCAATGGCAATCGTTGGGTTATTGTGTGTGTAGACCACCTCACCCGTTATTGTGAGACGGCAGCGCTGACATCGGCAAAAGCAACAAAAGTTTCTATTTTCTTGTTATATTCCGTTATTCTCCGACATGGGCCTCCTCGCATTATAATCAGCGATCGTGGGAGACAGTTTACTGCATACGTTGTCGAAGAGACCCTTCGTCTTTGCCTATCTAGCTTCCGCCACTCGACGCCATACCATCCACAAACCAATGATCTGGTCGAACGTACCAACCGAGCGCTTGCCAACATGCTGTCGATGTATGTCGATTCCGCACATAAGAACTGGGACAGCATCCTACCTTTTGTCACCTATGCCTTCAACACCGCGAGACACGAGACCACCGGTTACCGTTCTTCCTCCTTTATGCTCGTCCGCCTCGTTACACACTCGACACCATGTTTCCCTACTTCGCTCATGACAATGACTCTATTACTAAGGTCCTCTGTCGAGCAGAAGAAGCGCGACGCATTGCTCGGCTACGCACCTTGGCCTCGCAGGACCTGTCAAAGATGCGCTACGACGGTCGTCGCCCATGTATATTTCAATCCTGGCGACCTTGTGTGGCTCTGGACGCCTTTACGGAAGCCTGGCACAAGCCAGGCTTCCGTAACTGCATTTGTAGACTGTGGCTATGTTCTTGGCCCACTATGTTGGGCCCTACGTTATACTTGAACGCCTCAGCGAGGTCAACTATCGCTTTGCGCGCCTCACGAGCACTGGACGACATTCGGCCAAAACCGAAGTCACTCACGTTGCCCGCCTGAAGCCTTGCAATTCACGAACGACTGACTGACTTGCCCGTCGGGCTTCGTCTGCCAACGGGGAAATGTCACGAGCTCTCATAACAGAGGGCAGAAACAGCGCGAATGACCACGGGGACTGTCGGTGGAGAAGGAAGACAACGTTCGGCTGGTTGCTTTTGTACCGGGCTTGCAACATGCCAACCGTTCCGATTTATCTGCCCTGCAGATTTAAATAAACGCTTCATGGCGTAACAATATGATTTAGCTGATTCCATGTTAAATCACTTCTTTTTAAGATTTCGCTGTTCAACTTGTGCATGTAGTCGTTCTCTAAATGTCTCAGGTGTGACGTAACCTTAATGCTATATGCCCAAAATAGAGCAAAATCGTCCAAGCTTCTGCTTGGCAGGAAACACTTTTAAATAGGGTCTTTTGTCTGTATGTATTCCAAACACTCGTTTTTTATCCATTGTTTACGTGCATTTTTTTTCTGTTTAAAAAATGTGTGGAAAGTATTCCTCATATATCGGTCTAATAGAGGCAATGAAAATATCAAACTTTTTTATGCATCAGTGATCTCATGCATGAAATTCCCGTTTGTATTAGTGGGTCTGGCATAAAAAATTCCTCAGTGTCGCCTCGCTTATGGACTGGTATTTGTTTACAGAACACTTATCTTATGTCTTTTACCTAATCGCTGAATAAACAGAAAAATAGGTAGACCACTGCCAGTGAATAACCACCACATGGGTGCGGCTATGGTGTCTGCAGTATGGGAGATCAACTTCAAATGATTTCAATTGAAATTGCTCTCACTCTTCTTATTGCTGTATTCCAAAGCTATACGCTTTAGTCTGGTAGTTTATTTTGCGAATTTAAAAATACTTTTGCAAAACATTTGACCGGCTAAATAAAAATGTGCTCGACAGAATTGGTAGTTTTTACCTTTTATATTATATAGGCCGTACCTGTGCAGTGAATGCCAAGGAAAAAGATTTCTTCTCTTCTGTGTATTTAGACAACTGCCTATGTTTAAATGCACTTCAGTAAGTTTGTCCACATCGCATTAAATTCACACATGCTCAACAAACGCAGGTACACCGCACATTGTATAGTAGGTCACTTGCGCATTTACATGAGAGGAATTCTGTGTCCTGAGCGGCCAGGACGTTGTTGAGCCTGAAAGTAGCGGACGCAGTAAGCGCAACATTTGCTACTCACTACATTCTTCGAGCGTACGCAGTGTACCCCAGACTGAATGGGATAAATTATACTTGAACACATGCACAAATTTAAGGCCTATTGGAGAAAAGAAAATGAACTCTGAAAAGCTCCAGTTTCCCTCAAGCTCCCTCATTATCGCCTCATCAATGTACAGTGTATTAAGGAAGAATTAAAGTGCGTTATAGAGACCAATTTTTGCTTACGGCAAATTAGTTCTGCGGAATCCCGCAAGCTGGAGGAAGGTTCATGAAGGGAAAAATTGGCATCAACCCGAATGTAGCACGGAACTTCGAGGTAAAGCCCATTAGGTTTCCTTTAATTTATTTTGTTTATTTATTAACTATAGTATAACGAGCAACTATTCGCGTAGTATTTGGTGGGCACGTAACGGATGTAAGTTATACAGTAATCCCCTGTTACGTTATAGTGGTGCGGGCCATGACATTTCATTTATGCCAAAGTAAGAACAACGGAAGAACCAGACTGGAGCGGGAACACAAAGGCGGGACACTCAGAGCAGACTATCAACTGTTTATTTTCCAGAAACAGGATACATATGTGGCCTAATCGTATGCGCAAAGTTGCCTTGGCTCCCAGGCCTATATTGACGCTAACCATTGCCACTGAATGAACTAATCCAGATTTCGCTCAGAATTTTGCACATGCGGTTAGGCAGCGCATATAACGTCCTGTTTCTGGAAAACGAACTGTTCATAGTTCGATCTGGGCGCCTTGTGTTTGTGTACTCCCTGCTGCCTATTCCTTTCGTTGATCTTGCGCAAAAGCTTTAGTACACAGGGCGTCCCAACTATCATGCACCAAGATTTAAAAATGTGCAAATGCCACGTAGCTGGGCAGAACCACGGTAATGGTGTTTGCCGTCGCTTGGAGATTCTAAGATTATTTTCTGCATTCCGCCTATTTACATAATTTCTCTTGTTTATTTATTCAACTTCTCAAATATTATAAGTAAATGTTCTTTCGGTGGTTTTACGTGCCAAATCCAGTTCTGATTATGAGGCACGCCGTATTGGAGGGCTCCGAATTAATTTTGACCACCTGGGGTTCTTTCTTGAGCTTTCACTGGCGCACCCAGCGAACGGAGCATGGTGACAATTTTTAACGTGCACTACAACGGAAGCACATGGGTGTTTTTGCATTTCGCCTCCATCTAGAAGCGGCCGCCGGGGCCGGGATTTGATCCCGCGACATCGTGCACAGCAGCGCAACGCCTTAGCTGACTGAGCCACCCCGGCGAGTAATATTTCGATGAATACTGTCAATGACAAAATTGTAGAGCAACATGAAAAACACATGAAACAGCGTTCTGTTGCTCAATACGTGCTATATAAAAATTGGAGGACGCTTAAGGTTAGCCTTTAAGAGTGGAACGCGATAGCGTTATCGGGCTCCGTTCGCATCACATTTTTCTTTACGAGTAGGCTTCACTGCAACATACCACGTGGGAAAGCTAGCTTACAAAGACCAAGCTTACACTGATCCCCTTAAAGTCGGCTGCACGTTTAAACACAAATGCATTCCTGGGAAGACATTTTTACACGAGCAATTTAAGCCGTCTTAGATCAAAATGCGAAGGCCCTAGGACCTTTTTAACAGCAAAGCTTTTCTAGCTAACCGTAAAAAGTGGCATCTGCTGTCGCAAAACCTCGCCGAGCTATGACGTCACTGCGTTTCCGAGCAACCACTTCACAGAGCGGCGTGTGCCTCGCCTCGTCTCCGTGCCGTCTGAATGTTGCCTTGACATAGAACGTCAAGGAGAGGGAAGGAGAGCATACGCGCGGCGCAGGCAATGCTCGGGAGAGGGAAAGAGAAAATGAGAACGAGATAACGAAATTGTAGCAGCACCAACAAGGCATCGCGCTGAGCATTGCCGACACCGTCCGCGTTGCCTAACCGCGCATGCACCGAAGCAGTAGCGATGACGTCACCTTGCGTTGCCTAGTAACCGCCGGCGCAGGTGCGCGCTCGCTTCACCCGACAAAGACACGGCTCCTGCCTGCCTGCCTGCGTTTGTGGCATGCCAGGAACAGTGTCGCTCGTAGGCGCCGACGCGTCCAGCGCTAGTCACGCGAAATGTCGCGATAGGGAAGGTACCTCAGAAAATCATCGCTTGAGAATACCTTCCCTACATGCGTAGTTAAGTTAAACCAAGTTAATACCTAGCAGTAGCAGCCAGTAAGACTTGAGGATTGACACTTTCGCTGTGCCTAAGCTTTGGACCACTAAGAGCAAATTTGCCCATTTTTTTATTATTTTATTAATTGTTTTTATAGCCCCGAGGCGCACGCGTGTCCAAGAATTAGAAAGGCTCGGTTTTGAACATTCGCCTCAATGTTGCCTAGAAGCAAAGTACAGCGAAACACCATCAGAATTGGAGGACGCTAAAGCTTCGCCTTTACGAGTGGAACGCGATAGCATTCAAAGATCCCTGGCTGCTTATCAGGCTTTTTTCTCGTATATTCAAATTACAATCCGACGCTATCACGCCTGTAGGTTGTGGTTAACTCTTATTTTACGATTTTTCTGACGGATTTTACTTTGAGAAATTAAAGTTTTGTTCAGTAACGAATGGCGTTAAGGGCCCCGTAATGCAGAAAATCCGCCGTCAGCGTCGGTCGGCGTCCGCGGCCAATAAAATAGTCCCCAACAACCCCGACCGCGCAGGCCCTCCGCGTGGCGCAGAGGCCTACGCTTATCTCTATTACTTGTTAATAATTATTATTTTTACGTTTTGCAACTATTTCAATGGAGAAATCGCACTTGGCCCCGAGCTAAAGCTACCTCTTAATATTTTCACGGTGATTGCGCAATGCGTTGCAGTGCACACACCATTGCGTGTATTCCAAAGCCGAGTACCAGACGGTTCTTACCGTGTCCATAAAAGGTGATACAGAGCAGACAGGAAGGCACGAAGGCGCTGTGTCCTGGCATTTCCGAGTAGGTGGCTGGACCCTGTCAAAAGTGGAAATGTTTTCAAAAGAATGTTTAAAATCGAATATAGGGGTGTGGCGAATAGTATTTGAGGCGAAGTCAAATACGAATTTAATAGTGCCAGAAGCAAATCGAATCGAATGTCTAATACCTTTCGAATAGTTTGAGAATAGTTACCGAATACTGTATAGCCTTCTCAACATTATTTCAATTTACCCATCCTGGTATTCACAACGTTGGAAAGTTTGTCATCCCACCGTACACTACAAATCAAGCTTTGTTAAAGGCACATTATTTTTCGCAAACTCGGGGTTCTTGGGAAGCACACGCCGCGTTTAGACCGACAACTTCAACTTCGAAATTTCAATATTTAATGTGGTCTAGATGGTTCTGGTGTCATATTTTGGAGCCTGAAACACAGGACGGGAGCGTCATAAAAAGTCGTCGTATAAAAACACATAAAAACACGTCGTCGAATTTGCCATGTTTCTAATACTGAGAATCCTGTAGGTTAGAAAAAATGATATGTGACGATTAGGACTAACATGATTTCGTCTAACATATTAAACCGAAACGTACACTCAATTTTGGCAGTGCTACAATTTTTCATGATTAAATAGTAATTAGCTCCTTAAATAATCAAGTAGAACATTTCCCACCATAGAAGTATGTCCCGAAATTAATAACCCAAACGACTGTTACAGACACTTAAGTATTGCTAACATTTTATTTTTACCGATCCTTCTGGCATTCCGTCGCATCGCGAGGACAACCCTGGCTTTAACTGTGGCGCTTCATCGAGCGATGCAATCAAGTAGAAAAGAATTGAAAATGCAGAGTATTGGAAGACACCGCGCTTTGCGTCCTGTAATTGCGAAGCCTGTATTGTCGCTGCAACATGAATGTTCATGACAGTGAAATCTTGCGACTGATTTATAACAATTTATCTGCAAAGCTACAATAAAGACATCGTGCGCATCAACATCACCTCGAGAATAAGAAAAAGGTTATGCTTCAGCCAATTTGGCCTCTCATGACATTGCTCGATTAGTTATTCTAAAGTTGTGAATTTTCGCACATCCTAATCGGATGCACGTGTGTTCAAATAACGCATAACAATATGGTCGCCTTTTTCTCTCTGGTTTGTGGCTTCAAGCAAACCATAAGGTTCACTGTGATGCCGATATCTGACTTAAAATTAGTTTAATACACACATTCACCAAAAGTATCGGCCTGCTTCGCAGTGATTGTCCCTCCTATCTCCCTAACTAAACGTTGAATTTGTTGCTTCAAGACAGCCATGACCGCACACAATTCGCGGATTTGGATCCAAAGCAGGCCGCTACCACAAAGGCAGAGGGCCTAAGTGACAGAGCACTTGTCAAGGTGAGGTATAGCACGAAAAACCACGTGGACACAATCATAAAGTTTACCAACCTAATTTCTTAGCGACAACTCGAGCGCTGTGATTAGATGGCGATGAAATAAACGGCCACTTTCTTTTCTGGATTTGTCTGGCCTCCGTGCTTTGTAGGAATTTCCATGCTAATATAAAATTTCTAACTTCACCAAAATCATATAGTATAAAATGCACCAAATCGTTTCCCTGATTGTCTCATAAAAGCATTTCTACGGTTTACATGCATTTCAGTAGAGACATCCGAGCCAGACGGTTCTTACCGAGTCCATAAAAGGCGATACGGCCACAGACAGGAATCTACGAAGGCACTGTGTCTTGGCCACAGCAGTCGGCTGCGAAGGCTCACCGTGTAGACCCTGTAGCGGAAATGTTTTCAAAGGAAATCAGATGTACGGGCGTGAAAATGGTAGCTTTTGAGAACGAGGCGAAAACGAATCGAATGGTGTTAGAAGCAAATTGAATCGAATATCGAATACCTCTCGAATGGTTTGCGAATACTGTACAGCCTACTTTCCCATCCTCGTATATTTAAGCACATCAGCACGAAACGTATCTCGCTGATACGCGAAAGGTCTGCGTAGATGGTGTCGCTGTTCTATGGAGTTGTGTGGCAATGAAGCACATTCACATTTTATCGAACGAAAGGACGCAACGAAAAGACGCAGGTGCTGGATCACATTTTTTTTTTTTTTTTTTGCAATCGGTTGTGGTTCTAGCGGAAAATTGTACCTTTTTCAGGCACGCGTGCTATTCTCGAACCTTATGTGCAATGTGTTGTGGATGACATGTGTTTTACTTCGATTTCAGGTTATATTGTGCAAAGTAGATGACGTGATTGACTTATTCGTGAGCTATGAAATACATTCTGATTTTTTATTAGACTATTTGCTTGGGGGACTGAATAGAATCAGCCAATTTGGCCCCTCATGCCATTGTTCGATTAGTTAACTTAACGTTGCGAATATTCGCACATCTATAATCTGATGCAAATGTGTTCAATATAATGCACAACAAAATGATCACTTTTCTTGGTTTCTGGCTTCAAGCAAACCAAAAGGTTCACTGTGATGCCGATGTCTGTCATAAAATTAGTTTTAAACACATATTCTGGAATGTATACATTGTTACATGACAGGCCAAATTGGCCAAGTCTCGCTTTTTCAAATCGTCGCGTTGTGAATCGCTCCGTATTCACTATCGGGGTAGCACCGTGATTCTCCCTCGAGCCTCCTAAACTAAGCGCCAAATCTTTTTCATAACCAGTCGCCAAATCTTTTTTTCATAACCAGTATGACTCGCAGCTCGTACAGCTTGTGACCAAAGAATGCCATCTGTCGTATAAAAAAATAGTTTGTAGATGGCAAATAGACATTACGCAAACTGCCACGCCAATTATAACGTAGACCGCCTTTTTTATTTTTTTTATATTCAACACATTATTTTTTGAAGCCCTAAAGTTCAGTGAATACATTTACGACATGATACTGCCCCTTAACAATGCAAAAATAATTTTCTAATGTAACTAACGACGCTCCATGCAACATATGCATATACCACTGGTGGCAAAGGGGAAGCAGTGATGACCGCTTCGCTGACGAGAACATGAAGGTGCCACACATGACTGGTCGCCACAGCAGACGCACGAAGTCAGCTTTCTCCGACTCTATATACAAACAGCTAAACTTCGAAGTGAGCTGCTTGTTGACAGTAATAGTTGGAAAGCGGGCCAGTTTATCTGACGCTCAACAGCCGAGGGAACTGCTCGACAATACACGTTGTCATAATGCATTTCCTGCACGAAATGGGCTTAGTGCCTTCCGATTTTTAAGCATTCTTTTATGCAGTCACTGAACAATCAATGCAAAAAAAATCTAAAAGACTCGTTTTTGTTCAAATGTTAAGTTTGCCATCTTGAAATAATGATGAATAATACGTGCTTTGCAATCGCCTCATTGCCTCTGCTAATTAACGGAGTTTTATGTCATAATCACCAGGAGTAAATTTGGAGGAATAGTGCACCATTGTATATTTATGTAGTTTGCTAGAAGAATACAACAGAAGAACCTGAAGAAACAAAATCTGGTGACGTACAGCAGGGACAGCAGCGAAGACTGCCTCGCTGACGAGTACGTAACGGCGTCGCACACGACTGATTGCAGCATCAGATGTCCACTGACGTCGTGTCAGTCTACAAAAACACACCATCGACGAGATAGAGGCATGTTCACAGCTTTGAGGAAAGCTTCATGCTCTGACCACTAGAAGGGAATTTGACTAGTGGGTATAGCACCCTTTAAATAATGGAGAAACTAGACGGCACCACAGCACAAGGGAACACACTAAAGCAAGCAAGGTGACCGCTTCATATACAGAGCAGTAGCTATCACGCCGTAACCCCTTCTAATATGTGTCATTTGGATTCGGTGCACGATTTAGTCGTTTACTCGTACCTGTTCGAGGGCTACTTAAGAGTGGAAGGAAGGCGTGCAGGAGTGAGGTGATTCAAGTCTATATTTACTTTGTCCAGAGTCGCATCGCATTTCTCTGCGTCACAGATTTTGTTTTGCATGTTCGATTGGGCACCGTGAAAGCTGTTGTTTGCTTAATATTGATTGATGTATTAATGTATAATATGAGTTCTGTACGAATTGTGTGCACGGGTGTTGGGCCATCTGTCAGGCATTACGCCTTTAGTCTCAACATCATTTTTTTTTGACAAGGAAACGATCAAACTGAAATGAAAATGAAGTATAAAATTTCCAAAACCTCAAACAAGTAATTTACAGATCCGGGTTTTCTTATTACACACTGGATCTTAACAGCCAAGACAATTTATCGACCCAGCTTGTACAGAACGATAATTCTTCGCGTTAGTACAGTGCGGTCTACTGCTGTGTGAGCGCGCGTACGGCCGTCGTTGTAAAACCCGCATATATAAAAATAGGGCCAACCATTTCCCACCACCTCCGTTCCACTGTCGCCCTCGGCGCGGCCAGCGCGATCGAGGCGCGATATCGACAGTGGCGCCGCCTACGTCGGGCCTGCCGTGGCAGACGACAGCTAACGCGCTACCAGAGGAAATCTCCGGAAAACTTCGATCGCGCCCTGCACAGAAGTTTCTGAGGCGCGATTTTGCTTCGTCAGTCAGTAGCTGGCCTTATCAATCCCGTTTTGGAATTATGTGCGAAACGGCGCAAATACCGAGTGTGCAGCAAGCGTTTGCGGTCGCCGGATGGTAAACAAAAAAGGCTTTTGCCCTCGCCTTGTCGGTTGCGGCTACTTAAGGCGCAGCAACATGATATCAAAACGAAGTTCTTGTCCCTAACACGGTAAATCCGTTTGTGCGTATAGCACTTTCGTCGCAAAGGCCCGATAATGGCGGTCGGAGCGCGGTGGAAAGAAAAAAATATATGAAAGTACAACGCGTGCTTCCACGTGACACGGATTGGCCAATGGGGGAGCGGAGGAGGCTAGGGAGACAGGAGGCGGCGAGAGGGAAACGCCGGGGTGAGCCAATGCAACCTAGAAAAAAAAAATTCCAACTTTTTTTTTCTAGGTGGAATTGGGTGAGCGCGGTGGCGGCAAGATCTAAGAATGGCGCTACTTTCTATATATAAGGGCTTTACGTCGTTGCTCTGCAGGGCGACACCTGGCGGCAGTTGCTGGGTCCGAGATAGTCAGTTCTGGAGCATGTGCGACTAAGTAGACACGTAGAACTGCTTTTGGCGAGTGGCCACGTTGAAAAGCGCCTTTGTTTACCCAAATCTGCGCGCGGCCTGAGGTCACTTAGGGCACCGCAAATGTCAGACTGATTCTGAATGAAGCGTATGGGCTGATAACACGCGCCGGCCTTTCGCAACAAATCAAGCGCGGTCACAGACTGTTCGAGATAATGAAGGTGCTCACGAACATCACCTCTTGTTAAATGCAACACGCGCAAATTTGCATGTTTATTAGGTCACGCATGCTCCAGAACACGCTATTTCGGACCCAGCAACCACCGCCAAGTGTCGCCCCGCAGAGAAAATACGGCCTTCGAGCGCTCTATACCCAGCAGTGCACGGCACTGTACGCTGCTCGTAATAACTACATTGTCCTCTCTGCAGAAACCAAACTTTATTGCACCTGCGATTCCTTGACAGGATAGACTGCGTTATCGTCATCAATGTTCCAGTGACCTCTTTTAGGTCTACAGACGTCACATTGCAAGCAGTCCGCGATTTTTCTCCGTTTCATATACATAGCAGATAGCAGTATGTACCGCAAAACTTCATTGCTATCGCGCGCAAACAAAACCTACTGCATCACATATGCTCAAAAACGAAATATGACGTAAATTATTACATGGTGGGCGTCGCTGATCTGAAACTATTTGCAGCCGAAGCAGAGCGCATTACTCGTGTCACGACCAACACTTAATAGGTCCCGTGCTACAATCATAAATCTGCACGGTTAATTTGTAATTTGACGTCACCTGACGTCCAGATTTTGCTGTAATACATCCGTAATTATTTTGTCTTAGGCGTTATAAATCAAGAGCAACTACACTACGAAACGTGCAGTGTGAGACGTCTAAGAGCGTTATGCGTGGACGTAGTATCCGTAGCTTCAGTACATAACAAACGAAGTATATATACACCTGTTTATGCAATTTCAGGTCAATATTGGTGAACAAAGCATTTCCTGGATTGTTTACTTCCTGTCCTGCTCAGAGACCAAGTGGAATACGATGCTCATACTCCGACATACAGAACCGCACGGTGAATTCCTATACGGGCGAGATACGTTTCGTGCTGATTAGAGTAGCATGTGCTTAAATATCAACTGATCTAGGATAGCGATTCGGGCGTGTTGTTTCATGTTCATGGCGCGAATACAGTGCAAATCAGCTGATTGCAGAAATCGAAGTGCGTTGTTAGCGTTTTGCAATGCCAAGCAATTGTTAACTTGTTTGTACCTCTTTCCGTTAGCCACAATCCTACCTTCCCACACTTCGATGCTTTGAATTTCGGAGCTCCCAACATCCCTAACGGCTGACCAATTTCGGCGACGACCAGTTCTGAGGCTCCTTAAAACCAGACATGCTGAATCCAAAACGTTTACCACAACCACACTATATTAGAGCCGTACGCACTGGAAATGCAACCGGTGGAGATTACTAATCCACCTATTTGTCACGTTTAATCGCATTATTATCTATTGCAAGTGTGGGCGTTTTCCCGCATCATTTTATGCCGCGCTGTTACCGTTTGCATCGTTTGCTTGGTGAGCTTTTTCTGTAATATGAACCATCTACGGAGATTACAGAACGCAGTGGGGGTGCGGTCTTCAAGTTTTTACACCGCACAGGGACCATGATAAGTTGCGTGCCAAAATATTTGGCGACGATGCATGTAGCTTAACTATGTAAGCATAAGGTTACATTTCTTATCATAGCATTCCCAAAGTTCTGGCTTTCGTTACAATTGTTCGTGACATACATCCGACATGCTGCGACGATGATAATGATTACGATTATTTCTATTGGCACCTCCTCCGAAACGGGCTGGTGACAGACAAAAGCCTATTTGAGCCTCATTGAAGCGGTTGAGCTTTTCAGGTATTATATACACGCATTACAGTCGAGCAGTTGGCTATTTCTTATCTCTATCGCGACCCACTCCTATCGCCAGTGGCGCCATCTGGAAATTAAAACTGCACATCACTCACCAATCGCTATAATTTCCTCCATGTGGACTGCGACCTGCCATCGGCTGACGTGGATGGCACAGCATAGGCCGCACTGCGATTGAAGTAGAGGGCGTTAAGGCTCGGGGCGCTGACGTTAATATTTAAGAAAAGCACTGTCCATACCACACGATAACATGAACACATTTCCAATTCTGCCGTGTCATTACGAGATATCTCAGAGACGGATGCAGAAACGGGTTACACATGTTGAGTAATATATCAAATGATATAACAGCCTACATACTGGAATACATATACAGCGTGGAACAGTTCGAGCAGAAAAGAGACCCGATACCATACTTCATGCGCGCAACGTTATAAATAATTAACAAAATACGTATAGAGGAATGCATACAAAGCATTGTATTCAACGAGTAACCAAGCCATGTACAATATTGTGCAAGGTGACAAGGCGTTCGCCCGTGCGTCTGCGTGCAATTGTGTCTAGTGGATAATTCGCGGGTAGGTGATGATAAATTCAGCGAAGTACCTTGTTCTAATTTAAAACGAAAGCGGTGCATCAAACTGCATTAGGAGAGAGCCCAAAATGCTTTACCCACGTTCGACTCCCAGAGAAAATACGCACGCTTATTTTGCTACATTCTCACTCGCCGTTGCTAAGGAACTTTAGAGGGCTACGGCAAACTGCAGTTATAGTTGGTACGATGCACTGTGTGCTTATATGCGATCTATGCAAGGAACGGGTATCCCACAGAGTATAATAAATAAATTACATTAAAATTCTCTAAACAGCACCTAATTATGCACAGAAAGTGGACATCCTTGATGTAATATACACCGCTATGTAGTATGCCACTAATTGTGAGCACGCCCTTTGTAAACCCGTCCTAAGGGTTGTAACGCTTATAAGTAAGCTCTGAATTGTCATGTCTGCTTTAGATGATCGAAGAGAAGCATTTTACAGAATGAGTTATCTGTTTATGCTGTGCAGTAACGGATTTGTAAACTTCGTGCATCAATACTTTCAAACTCTGCTAGCACTTGGGAAATTTTTGTTAACATGTACCGGGTAAAAACAATATTGCGCGGCCGAAGGACACCAAATTTAAACCTTTTCTCTGAAACGCACCACATTTCCTTCCAATCGACTCAGTCATTGTCTCATAAAACCATTTTTACGTTTTGCATATATTTGAATGGAGAAAATGCACGTGGCCCCGAGCTCAAGCTTCCGTTTAACATTTTGGTGGTTATTGCGCTATGCGCTGCAGTGGACGCACCGTTGCATGCACCGTTGCATGCTGAGTACCAGACGGTTCTTACCGTGTCCATAAAATGCGACATGGCCACAGACAGCATGTTACGAAGGCACTGTGTCTTGGCCCACATTAGTCGGTTGGCGCGGGCTCTCCGAGTAAGTAGTTAGACCCTGTCAAAAGCAGAAGTGTTTTGAAAGGAAAGTTTACATTCGGATATTGGGCTGTGCGAAAAGTCTTGTTACAGGCCAAATCGAATTCAAATCTAATAGTGCTAGAAGCAAATGGAATCTTATGTCTAATACCTTTCATATACTTTGCTAATACTCTATAGACTTCTCAACATTATATTTCACCCACCCTAGTCTTCACAACGTACGAATGTGTCATTACATTGTACATTACAACAAGTAAAACGGACACCGACCACGAAAGTTTATATATATATATATGTCGCGGTCGTTGTCCGTTTTAGTTCTGCATATGGCCGACCCAACGGATTTCCCTCGAGTTCTTCGACTTGATATACGGTACATTATAAAGCAACACTTGCTAATCGCAGCGTTTCTCGGGAACACTGGAGTTTTCGAAGCACACGCGACCATGCAATATTATATGAAGTTTAAGTTTACGCTGCGCGGGCCCGCCCTGCCACTGTATCTTGAAAGCCATCTGAAGCGGGGACAGAGTCCTTCTTGCGCTGTGTTTTCGCAGCTTAGTTCGCGTGAATGCGGGCCGCGGCACGAAGTTCAATTCGCTTGCTGCTGCTGCAGCGCTTACAGACTAAAGCGTTTCGACAGCGACACGACACAAAAGGAAAGTCACACATGACAGGCGCTACTTTCAACTTTCATCTTGTGAGGTGTTCATGTTTGCGTGTGCGCGTGTGCGCGTGTGTTCGATTAGTTAATATGACTATGTTTACAAGTTTATACTGCCACCAAAACTATCCTTACTTCTTCTAGCTGTCCACTAATTTGCTATCGCCATCGGCGCTTCACCTTTCGGACGAAACTGCGACTTCTTTCAGCAACTACTGCTCTGAATTGAATGAGGTTGGTTCCATTTCTAAGAAAAAAATTAAATCTAGGGGCTATTGCATGCCCATATTTATTTCTACTGTTATCTTTTTTACGAAATTTGTTGGTAATTGCCAAGTAGAAGAATAGCCGCAGTTTAGCCCGCAAGGCGAAGCATCGATTGCGATAGAAAATTAGTAGACAGCTATACAATATAAGTATAGTAGTTTCATCAGCCTTTAATTTTTGAAATATTCGCTTACTAACTTAGCCCGCATGGTGACATCGCACGCAGGCAAACATGAACACATCACACTCGATGACCGCGGACACTATCAAAACGCTGGCATGAGGAAGCGCGGTTGCAACAGTGAGCTAACTGCTAAGTGACATTCGTGCTGTCTATCGCTTCGACACAAACTGAGCGACGAAAACAAGGCAAGAACAAAGGTATGAGCCGCCTGCAGACCGCTTTTAACATAAGGCGCGTGAGGCAGTGCGAGACCGCACAACGTACGCAGTTGGTGCCGCAGTAGACCACCGCCTCCCTCCCGCGCTGCCTCACCCCTGCGCACCCAAGACTGAGGCGCGATCGTCGGTCCCCCTTGCGCGCGGTCGCGAAATGCGCTGTTCCTGCGGGAGAACAAGGCCACCCCCCCCCCCTCCCATCCCTGCCATCCCCCAACGGCCTTTGGCACGACGGAACACGGCGAGTTTGCTGTCGGCTTCCCTCTTGCGCGCGCCAGACTGAGCCGCGACCGTCGGCTCGCCACTCGCGCTTTCAGTCGCACATAAAGAATACGGCACGCGGTGACGGTGTTATATTCCTTGGACTTCATACGGAACATCACGGCGACGGCAGCGGTGACTGTAGAGATGCGCTAGGAGTGTCTATATAATTGCTATAGGAATAAAATATGCGCAGATATAACGCACATGCTTGAATCTAGGCGTATAGGAGATTAAGTAAAGCAGTTAATTAAATGTTTTACAGCTAAGAGCTATGCATACAGTTTGGTGATGACAGGTGTTTCCAGTAAAACATGCGACACGTATCAAGTAATTTCTGGCTATTCTGTACCTCGTGTCACAGTGGGCACGCTCCCAGTGGCACATACCAAATGGAAAAATTTAAGAAGGTAAAGTAATTCGAAGAATTCGTGCAAAATAATTAACATTCCATTATCAGAATTCGGTGTGCTTTAGGCACACCTGTGAGCCGACGTACTCTCATATCTGATCTAGGACTCGTTCATAGTGGGATATGGCCATTCTGGAGCAGTGGCCAAGGACGCGGTGGTAAATACAGGGATTTAATCAAAGAAAATCAAAAGTACACAATAGAATCCGCTAAATTTAATTAGCCATACCATTAACAGATCTGCGTGCTTTAGAGGTACCAGAGAGCCGACATTAGAATCTCCAGTTTTACGTAGGAAGTAATTTTATTTGAAGAGCAGTACAGAGCTGTAGTCATACATAATGTGTCTGTCATTAACCGGTAAAAAGTGTCCTTAGTCTACGACAGCTCCGACGAGTTTACGAGGCTCACGACAAGGTCAATGTACCGTGACTATCGTCTAGCACAGGCGAGTACCGTATTTTAATTGTTGCTCCAGCACTGCAAGCATAATATAACAGACAAGAAAGCCACACAGGAACAGTTTCTGGAAGATTAATGTTTAGCTTCAGAGTTTACAAACAGTGACCGGTGACGCGCGGCCAGATGGCATCGAGTTGAGTTAAAATGAATGGCGGCTTCAATTAATAAACATCGTTCAGATGTTTCCTTTAAGAGATGTTGAACAACGATATGGTAACACGCTTTAGCTGAGCGTATAGAGGCCACTAACATTTCATTTCGCTCGTTCATAGTATAACGCTAACGAGTGATTAAATACTGAACACTCTTTCAGTGTATACTTATAAAGACAACTGCAGCGTTAGCAGGTCGTCGTCTTCGTCGGGGAACCCGTGCGCATCGTGAAAAAGAAACACGCAATATTCATGTACCAACATTTTATGATGGTGCTTTCTGCAGCGACAGCATGTATGCACCCGGCGTGGAGATCGAGAAAGCCCACAAACAGCCGCTTGTGGCAGTGGATGCAAACACCTGATCGTGCGACCGTGTGTGCCACGAGATAGAAATTATTTAGGAAACTGCATTACTATACTGGCTTTGTTCACGCTGGTAATCACTGTGCTACGAAAATGCGTTATAGTATTGTAGAGAATCTACTATTTGCAGTCTAATGATGTAGTCACGTGACGCAAGCACGGGGGTACCTGGAGATCTATGGAAGAGGCGTCCGTCTCGCAGTGGACACAAATTACGCTATCGACGCAAATCCGTGCGACAATGGAGCACAAAGCTCTGTAAGGACGTCCGGCTTCGCATCTTTCGGAAGTCAGTGATTTTTTTTTGCTACAGTTCTTTTTTCTTTTTATTGCGATAGCAATTATATGGACACTTCAACCGGATTTCTGCCGTCGCCGTCGTCGTCGCCGTGAGGTTCCCTATAGATAAAATTTTCGCCGCGCGCCGTATGCCCGAGCGGAAGCGTGCGGTGAAGCGCGCTATCACGGAGAGCGAACTCAGTCATTGATGCACCGCGGCACGAAGTTCAATTCGCTTGCTGCTGCTGCAGCGCTTACAGACTCCCACGCGCAAGCAAGGCAGCGGGAAGCCAGCGCCGGAGGGAGCGCGCGCGGGGGGGGCACTTCTACGCTGCCAACAACCGCGCTCGTCGCTCGTCCGCACGGTCTCTTATCTCCCCACGGCTCTGACCTTTATGCGCCGTGCATTCGCCGCTCAGTCTCCGTTGAAGCGATAGACCGCACGTACCTTAGCCGCTGCAGCGTATATATGCGCTTGCTGCCAGCGTTTTGACAGTCGTTGTCTGCAGTCATTCAGTGTGATCTATTCACGTTTGTTTGTGCGCGCTCACACCACGCTTGTTCATTCAGTTAGTAATAGTCGGGCCACATTTTCCAACGCATGCTACACATGCAATGCTGCCCGGATCGGCAGTGCAGAGCTACAGGTGTGTCCCTTCGCACGCGTTGCCCGCGGGAAGCGCTTCTCATCAACACCACCGTTTCACACGCGCCTTCTCGTGGTCATCGAGTCTGTCTTCATGTCGGTCTACTTACGCCGCAGCACACCTGCTTACTTAATCAGCTCATGTTTACTACAATTCATATTGCTTCCAAAGCCGCTCACCTTACTTCGTATGACATTGCTGTGTTGCTATCGCATTCATTGCTTCGCCCTTAGGGCGAAAATGTGACATTTTTTGGTACTCACGTCTTTGGAAACACATACCACATTTCCTAATTCGCACACCTCGTAAGTAAAAACATTTTCCACGTTCGTAAAAAATTGTTTGGAGATACCAAATTCACAAAATGCAAACTGCGCGCCGATGTTTCCGAAGGCAATTGAATGTACCAGTTCAGGGAATTATGTTCCATAACGTTAGTAAATACACTTTCTGCACGTAAGAATAGTCTCGCACGGTCGAGAACAGTGTGAGAAATGACCGTCACAAGATAAATTAAGCGCATGCAATACATACCCCCCCCCCCCCCCCGCCCTTTTCTGGTGGCACAGAGAAGTAGCCGTCACTATGCAGCTGTTCAGCACATGACGTCGTCGCAGGCGACCGATGGCCAACGCCGTTCCTCTAACGCCGCGTCCACTCGGTCTGCACAAACAAGGCAATGTTGCAACTCAGTATTGGGATGTTTATTGGCAGCGGCATTACAAGGATACCTGGGCAGCTATGTACAACACCGTAGTAAGTTTGAAACTAGGGCGATGCTAAATTAAATGAAACAACACAGCACTGATATCTGAAATATCATGACAAATCGATTCTGCAATAGCGCACAAGGAGGAGAAAGGTATGAAAAGAAAACTTGTCATGCACCGAAACTTTAGCACGAAATTACTTGGGAGCCCAATACGGATTTCTCACAAAGAAAAAAATCGCATTAAAAAGTTCGTCCTGGTTAGTGGCTCAAACCCGTGGCCAACGCCTTTCCAGGGCGTATTGCAAAGGACTTTCCTTTGCAGCTTGAAATCTTTATTTTGTTTCAAGAGCCATTCTTCACGTTGCGGGTTTCCACAGAACAAATGTGTCATTTTCTGTGTCCCTGTGCTTCCGAGTGTCTATTAGAAATTCGCCATCGCTTTGCGATCGGGTTATCCTCCCGCTTAGCTCAGATGGTAGAGTAACCGCACCGGTACGGCGTTGGTCCCGCGTTTGATCCTCGGACCATGACAAATTTTACTTCAAATTCGATGCTTTTCTTTCCGAGAAATTCATATGCAGGTTCCTTTGCGTAGCTTCGTACTACCGTGGGCTGGATGATAATATTGTTACGTAGGAAGACGCAGACGAGAAGCTATATGCAAGTATATTTACAAACAAGTACGCCGCACTTGGCCAACAGGCAACAGCCCGAGCTAGCCTTCTGCAGACGCTGTGGAGTGATTTGCGTGGCCGTCAGTCGAGTACGGGCAAGCTGGTGTGCATGGTCGGCGAGGGCGATGGCGTCGCGCGCATACTCGCTTGTGGGGAAATGGAGAAAATCCGGCGGTGTCGTGCCGAGAAGAATTATACGCAAATGTGACGTAAGGAAGGGCAATGTCCCAGTCGTGGTGGCCCTTGGAAGCGTACATCGACAGCATATTTGTGAGGGTACGGTTTAAACGCTCCGTCAGTCCATTCGTTCGAGGACGGTATGAGGTGGTCAGCTAGCGTTGAGTGGAGCAGGAGCGCACAATGTCGGCGATAACTTTTGACACGAAGTTACGACCGCGGTCAGTAAGCAGCTGTATCGGGGTGCCATGCATGATGCAAGATAATGTCACGGAAGAGAAAGTCTGCGACGTCTGTGGTGCAACTGGTTGGGAGAGCCCGCGTGATAGTGTATCGGGTGGATTAATTAGTTGCAACGGCAACCCATTTGTTCCTAGAGGATGCCACAGGGACGGTGATTGGCTGGAGATGACCGACAGGTAGCACCTGACGCATTTTCCGACGCTGGCAGGGATACAGGCAGCAACATAGCGTCGGACAGAGTGAGCGAGACCGGGCCAATAGAAGCGCCGGCGAACGCGGTCGTACGTGCGAGTACGTACAGTCCGTCGTAGATGTTTGTGCACGACAAGAAAAAGATCCGATCCGCCAGGGAGGAAGTTCCTTCGATACAGAATGCCGCCCTGGAGGACATATCGGCTAACAGAGGCGTCGGTAGGTGTAGAGTGCAGACGCTTGATGAGTGCTCGCAGCGATGGGTCCCGGTACTGCTCATCGGCGATGTTAGCGAAGGCAGACACAGAGAAAATGCCGTTGGCGGTACTACTGTCGGTGTCGTCAAGCTCACCGACCGGGTAGCGAGACAGGCAATGCGTGCTTGTGTAGACAGCCAGATTTGTAGATGACAGATTACGATTATTCTTGGAGGCGTAACGCCCACCGACCAAGTCTTCCTGTGGGATCTTTCAGGGAGCACAAGCAGCAAATCGCGTGATGGTCGGTGACAACTGAAAAGGGTCGCCCACATAAGTATGGGCGGAACTTCGCAACCGCCCAAACTAGGGCCAGACACACTCAGGCTCAGTGATGGAAAAGTTGGGCTCACAGGGTGAGAGGAGCGGCCTAAGCGACAACACGGTCGTTGCTGCGCTGGCGTTGTGCTAGTACTGCGCCGATTTCGTTGCCGCTGGCATAACTGCGGACTTCGGTAGGCGCAGAAGGACCGAAATGGGCCAAAACGGGCGGAGTTGTGAGAAAGTTAATTAGATGCGTTAACGCAGGGTCCTCGTTATTGCCCCACTGGAAAGGGACGTCTTTCTTCAAAAGCTTGGTGAGTGGTTGTGCTATTACCGCGAAATGTTTCACGAAGCGGCGGAAGTACGAGCAAAGGCTGATGAAGCTGCGCACATCCTTGACACACTTCGAAACAGGGAAGTGCGTTAACGGCTTGGATCTTGCCTGGGTCTGGTTGCACTCCGTTCGCGTCAACGAGGTGTCCAAGGACCATAATCTGGAGATGACCGAATTGGCACTTTGAGGCGTCGAGTTGCCGACCGGTTCGACGAAAAACGTCGAGGGCTGCTGAGAGGCGCTCGAGGTGCGTATATAGCTAATCTTGGGGAGAGTACAATAACGTCGTCCAAGTAGCACCGGGACGTAGACTATTCGAAATCGTGAAGAAGGGAATCCATCAGGCGTTGAAAAGTGGCAGGAGCGTTACATAGACCGAACGGCTTCACTTTGAATTGACAAAGACCGTCAGGTGTTACAAAGGCAGTCTTCTCGCGGTCGAGATCGTCCACGGCAATCTGCCAGTACACGCAGCGAAGGTCAATATACGACAAATAGCGAGCACCGTGGAGGCCGTCACGGCTCTCATCAATGCGAGATATATATCGCGTGTCACCGGCTTCATGAAAGTAGGACTAGAGCGAAGATTGGATAGTTGGTACTGCATCGTATAGATAACTGAACAACTAGGAACGGCGACATTCGATACGGGCGGCGAAATAGGAAGGGCATGGCCGGTATTTATGCGACGTTTAACCGCTGTAGTTTGGGCAAAGGACGATCGTTAAACTAAAAAAAATATCGTGGTGTGAAAAGAATGCGGTAGAGCTCACGAGCGTGCTCGGGCGGCATGCCGGGCGCAATATTTTATGTAAGTCGGCGATGGAACAAGTTGCCGACTGCAATGGTAGAGGAGGATCGGCTGAATTGTCGTCTACTGCAATAGATGTTACTGAGTGATCCTCAAATGAGCAAACCTCGGCCAGAGACATCCCGCGTGGCAGCACTTGTATCGTCAAGCCAAAATTGACCACTGGTAGGCAGACAATTCGCCGTAATAGATAAAACTATGAGGTACTGTGATCCCGTGTGTAAGGAGGACGCCTTCCATGTGAGCCGCGATGTCGTGACCGTCGTGCACTGGTGGGGATGACACATAATCAACTTAAATCAGTGCCGAAGGTGGCAAGCGAACGAAGTATATGGAACTGAGGCGACTGCAGGTTGTGGTTCAGCGGGATCCACAACAGGCAAGTCAAGGCGGAGACTACTGACTGAACAGTCTACGAGAGCAGAATGCGTAGAGAGTAACTCCAAGCCGAGGATGATGTCGTGGGGACAGTGGGTGACGACTGAATAGAACGATAGCGGAGCGATCGGCGAAGGAGACGCGGGCGACACACACACCAATTACGGGGGCTGTTTCTTCGTCGGCGACGCGAACAACAGGCGTCGTGGCGGGTGCTAATATTTTCTTCAGCCGGTTACCAAGGTTAACGCTAATTACAGATAAAGGGGCCCCAGTGTCTATAAGAGCAGACACAAACACCGTCGACTTTCATGTCGAGGAGGTTCATATAAGTGGGCAGCTTCAGTAGAGGATTTGGTGGCGTAGGGATCAATGCAGTCACCTCTAGGCGCTGCATCTCCTAGTTTTCCGGCTGGGTGCGTCTGTAGGGAATCGGTGAAAAATATGAGCGACGGTGCTGGAGCGAGCGAGATTGTCGGCGTTGGGGCGGAAGCGACAGTGAATAGGGGTGGTTCGGTGCAGAAGATTCAACATTGCAACGTTGAAGTGAGCTGCTTGCCCACAGAAGTGAGTGGAGTTTCATGCCGCGAGCACCAGCGGAAACTTTGACGATGTGATACATACAGCAACGTATAGTTACGTGGGCAATAGGAATGCAGCAGAACATTAGGCGACACAATAACAGATTGGCAGATGGCCGTTGTGACCAAAGTTCAAGGTCACATATATATATTCGCAATTGAGGCTTACCACAGGACACATTTCGCTGACAAGCACATAATGGCGTCACTCGCGGCTGGTTGCAACAGCGGATGTCCATCCCAATCGACGCACTCTGCAAAAACATGCCAACGTTAGGATGAGCGGCATGTTCCCCAGTATTGAGCATAGCTTCATGATAGAACTAGAGGGAAGATTGGATAGTATAGCATCGTATAGATAACTGAGCTACTAGATTGTGCCAGAATATAAAAGAACACAGGAACACAAGCAGCGGATCTGCTTCATATACATACAAAAAGATGGCACTACGTATCCATTCCGAATATGACCTAGGAATCGTAACACACGTTCCGGGCATATATTCAACGTCTAACAAGAGTATTTAAAAGGTGCAGAGAAAGCAGGGGCAAAAGATAACAGAACGAAGCGTCTAAAACACGACAAAGTAATTTACCAATCCAGCTTTTCATAACAGAAACTGGAAGTGAATTATTTAGCATAAAGAATGCCCCCCTCCCCCAAGCCCTGTTGTCATAGGAGAAGCGTTTATGTCGCAGTGATGACCATTCCTGTCAACTGTGGCATCCAGCCGAAACAAGCTGTTTCGACGCACGTCATCGCTATTCAATACGGCAAATACGTGTGACATATTAAGACGGCAATTTCAACTGAACAGTATGAGAAATCATTGTACGGTGCTTACTCACGGTTAAAAATTGTTCTCGCACAGTTGAGGCCAGTCATGTTGGCGTCCACAGGTCTGGGCTCCTTTGCTCAGCGTCGACTCGGCTTTTTGGATGCAACTTTGGCCACGAAGTAACAGCAGAATTCAATGTAGCAGTAGGCGTCACTGCAATGACAGCAGACAATATTTAAAATGACCTTTAATTCGGTGTAGAGTCCGGTTTCACTTTTGAAATACGTGTAAAATGTATGCGAGAACCACTTGAGCAATTTGAATGAAATATGTTGCATTTTAAGATAAAGTAAATTGAGGTGCACATTATTTTAGAAAGATTGCCTCAATTGGTATGTTTGAAAAGAAATACAAACACGCTGCCTTCAATTCGTAATGCTGCAACAAACAGACAGTGTCGTAGTTCTCTAAACAACACTGCTTAAAACACCTCAAGTGGACTAATTTTTTGTGTGCCTACCTGAAACTGGCAAAACCTTTACGACTGTTTTGCGAAAATTCTCCACAAAAATGACTCCTATATTTAGACTCCTGTAAAAAACATTAATTTGAATGTTTTATTAGGTAGAGCCTTTTGAATTCTCATATTGCTTTTCTATTACAGGGCCATAAACCTGATAGTGATGCTCTGTGTAATTTTTCTGAAAAGACATGTAGTTCACTCACCTGCAAAAAAACAAAAACAAATATTGGGATCACGTGCCATGGCACCAGAGCCACGTTTTACCACGACCAACCAGAGCAAACGCCTGTTTTGCAGAGATGCTCTAACTGAATCGAACACTTGCCTCATACAACAGTAGAAGGGCCAGAATGCGCGCAAATATTGCTTTTCTCTTTATTAACTAAATGATGTCGTGAAATTTTCAATCGTGATGGTACAGCAGTTCGAAATTGCGTAGAAAAGTTTTCCTGCCATAAGATATACCTACAATATAAACCTCGAAAAAAATTTTAAGCCAAATTAACAGTGTTGAACTGATAACGGTAATATTGGAGCGATATCTCACGTTTTTACGCTGGCAATTTGCTATTTGCGCAAGCTTTTTAGCAAAAAGGAACAATCATCAAATCACCCCTTCGTCTCGGTCGGCCACCGAAATGTGAGAGGGGACAGGCGTTGACCGATGAACAGGTACTGCACAAAACACAAGAGGCATTAACTAGAACGCTGGCATGAAGAGTCTCCATGCCAGTCAACATGACCTTAGAAACAGAGACCACTTTTGAAATATAGGCTCGATCTTCCCGTGGCGTCTTGAACGAGAAGCTTCCCACTGAAATACCTAGAGGGAACTTTGGTGCTGTGATTGTTTACCTACCATAGAAATTAGACGTTAGCGAGTGGATTTGTGTGATCTTCGTGTACGTGGCTTCAGCTGCTCTTGTGACGTTGTTTCCATCAAGCCCACTTTTCTAAACGCAGGAGGCAATAGGATTCGGCGCAAATCCCTAATCACCACTAATTCCGGCACTTATAACGCGCCATTTCGCTGAAAATGTTGAACCTAAGAGCTTCAATATGATTCAAACTGTGAAACACCCAAAATTAAATTATGGGGTCTTACGCGAGGAAACCACGATCTGATTATGACGCATGCCGTAGTGGGGGACTCCGGATTAATTTTGACCACAG
Source organism: Dermacentor silvarum (assembly GCF_013339745.2). Taxonomy (NCBI): domain Eukaryota; kingdom Metazoa; phylum Arthropoda; class Arachnida; order Ixodida; family Ixodidae; genus Dermacentor; species Dermacentor silvarum. The sequence continues at coordinate 34,362,979 of NC_051154.1, forward strand.
GGGGTTCATTAACTGGCACCTAAATTTAAGTAAACGGGTGTTATTGCATTTCGCCCCCATCGAAATGCGGCCGCCGTGCACGCTATTTGATCCCGCCACTTCGTGCTTAGCATCGCAACACCAAAGCCCCTAAGCAACGACGGCGGATGTGTAACAACCATCGTTGTCACGCTGGCTGAAACGCCGACCTTGAAGCTACATTAGACACTTGTGCCCGAGTTTCCTCTAGTAATTTTCGTAGGAAAACAACCAATAGAATGTCTTGAAAACAAGGTCCATTTTCTTCGCTTGACGTTCTGTCAATAAAAATTTAGGTCGAGGCTATGGTCCTCGGAACATGCATCATTGCAATGCATTCGCGAACCAGTGAGAAGGAGAAGAAGTTTTTTCCTGTAAGCAGGACACGCCTAACCCCGCGCAAATATCCCTAAAATCACTTAACGTGACACTCCGTTGTGGCCGGGAATTTCAGGGGCGAGTTGGTCGGGATTTGATATTTTGGAGAGCAAAACACAGGCCGACAGCGTCAGAAAAATTTATAAAGTGGCATGGCGAATTGAGGGCAAACCATAATTTGGCAAGAGCACTTTCTGCAATTTGAGACCTATATTAGCGAAAAGAGAATAACTGCACTGCTTGCGAACTTACCCAACATAGTTGCTGTAGTGGAACACGGTGTCGAAACTCGGACATTCAAAACCGCACAGCCGGTTCCTGCAAGGAGGAGAAGCGTATCCATGATTGCGCTCCGAATGGACACATCCGCTTCTATCAGTAACGCATTTGCAAACTTCGTCCTTGGATATTTTCGAAACTCAACAGACCTTGCAATTTGTGCAAGAAATAAAAAAATAATGTTTTCCTTCCTAACGTCAGGATAGTTAACCTCCTTTTCTCAAGTGCACCAAATATCATTCCAATAATTTCTCTCTTTTTGGTGTCCACGTACAATCATTTCTCTTTGCTTTTGCGTTGAAATTGCAGCCCTAAATGTCGTAATTTGTTGAATATAGGACCCGAAATTTTTACTCGTGAACAAGAAAAGGACTTGTTCTAGGAGGACGCCAGAGTTGACAGAAATGGTTGCCACACCGAGATTGGTTGCCACACCAATAATTTGCTACCGACAGTCACTGCTTTTTTTCCCTTTTAAATGTATCCAACCTAATCAAATTTGGTGCAGTGGTTGCCGAGAATAACGGTTTCTCCTTTCTCGTGTATTTAGATAGAAGGCCCGGGTAAGGCTTCCTTTTAATGTTTCAAAGGTGCTAACTGACCCGAGCGCGGTTTCCCGCAGTAACTGTAGTATTATTGGTTGATGAGCGCGCACCCTTTTAAGGGTGCGCGCTATAGAGAAAGCCATAATTGACATGCTCAGGGACCTCAAATGCCTATGCAGATATCTGAGCGAAGCACCAACTTGTGATGGGGTTGAGCACGGACGAATTAATTATATGCTCACGTTTGCCTCAGTTGTTTCAGCAGGTCCAAGAAATGATCTTTTTTCATGGCGCTTCATCCCAATGGTGCAGAGGCACGTCGGTTTGGCTCTCGAGATTCCCGGGTTCTCCGGGGATGATATCTGCAAATAGGAGAGAGTGAAATAACCATGAGGACGATGTACAAGGTGATTAGCCAGGGTACGGACCAGTTGTCTTCCGTTTAAAGGGACACTAAAGAGAAATATTACCGTAACCTTTGAAGCATATCGTTTTCCTTTACGAGCGCATATAATAATAATTATGGGGTTTTACGTGCCAAAACCAGTTCTGATTATGAGGCACGCCGTAGTGGGGGACTCTGCAAATTTGGACCACCCGGGGTTCTTTAACGTGCACCTAAATCTAAGAATTGCTACAGCAACGAAAAAGTGTAGCAGTTTTGCACGAAGGGCGAAGCATCGACATCGATAGCAAGGTTTCTCGTCACATACGAACTTCTCGGACAGTGTTCTAACATTACGCGAGAGCGGCATGGCGCGACGCAGCCCTCGAGACAACTGCTGCCTGGCGTAAGCACGGGCGCTGCGGAAGGAAGAGCGCCCTGCCAGCTACCGGAAAAATCACAGCACTGGATTGACAAGGAGCGCCGCTGTGTGGCGATGTAGGCGTCACACTTCGTCAGTGCACGAGACTGCGGGAAACCGTCCGGGTCAGTCAGCATCCAGTGAAACATTAAAAGGAAGCCTTAGCTCGGGGCCTTCTGTCTAAATACACGAGAAAGGAGAAACCGTTCTTCTCGGCAACCACTGCACCAAGTTTGATTAGGTTGGATACATTAAAAGAAAAAAAAATGCAGTGACTGTCGGTAGAAAATTTTTGATTTAGGCCGTGAAATGCACAATAAAAATTGTTGAACATTGCAAACTTCCACAAAAAGAGAATATCACAGTTGTGTCAAGTGCATCTAATACTACATATCAAGCGATCAAAATTGGCATATTGCCGTGTGTAATGTCACTTATCTCGGGGCCTGCGGGTGTTAAAAGAGATGAGGTTGGGAAACGCATGGAAACAGAGCAAGCATATTTTAATCTCACCACAACACCCAAAACCTCAAACTAAAAACTCACTAAAAGCTAGCACACACTGAACAGATAATGCTAACAAATGTACAACCTAATCCTTAATAAACAATGAACCTGTTCTTAAACTCGCCTACAATAAGTCTGGGCATTTCCTCTACAGTTATCTCGCCGCTTACATTGAATGCGCTCACGTTTCTTGACGCTGACTCATGGGGCTCTCTTCGTCCAAGTCTTTTTCGGAGTCGTTGCTCCCGGCAATCTTGACGATGTCGTCGCCTTGGTGGACGCCTATAACCCGATCGCTGATGCTGACGTGGCAGAGAGGCCGGGCGGATTAGGCCTAACGACGTTCTCGGCCGTTGCTTTCGTCCAGCTCCTTTCTCAAGTGCCGACGTGGCGTTCCGACGATCATCGAACGCGCTGGTCTGCCGATGAAGGGGAAGCCTCTCTGGAGTGCCCGGCCTGCCGTGTGATGCTGCCGCTGGTCCAAGTAGCCTCGCTCGAACGTCTCCGAGGTCGACGGCTGCACCTCGGACTGCCGGCGTCACGGACTCGGCAGAACCTCCAAGTCTCCCGTCGCCAGAGCGTAGCTGACGATGCGACATTCTCCGCCCAGAGACACGTCGATAATGCCAGCTCAGCCCCGCTTCTGCCTCGACCACACCTCGGGTCACGCGCCTCGCGCGCTCGTGCCGTTCGGAACGCTCCGTGTATATCGTCGTCTTCTTTTCTCGCCGCAGGCGGCCTCTTAATGTGACAATGGCCCCCTCTTCAAGAGTTGTTTTTTTTTTCAAAAAACTGGTTTCTCTTGGCCTTATTTTTGGTGGCAAACTTTTCTTCAGTGAATTGCGTACTTCTTGAGTACTCGTGGCTCACTCGTCACTACCACATTTTCGCGCACCATTCACATTTCACTACACAGTGCACTGCACTCGATTGTTCGTAACGTTCATTGTCCCAAAACATTCCATATGAATAAACTTGCTATCTACACACATTTGTAAAAGCTGACAATTCAACTGTCCGAGGGCATTCCTAAATAATATTCCTTTATATCCCACCTGTTGCATACGCACTATTTTTTTTTTCCACCTTTTCCGGAACTCCCTTGCTTCCCTACTTCCAGCCTGTTTCCTTCTCATTCCTACGCCGGCACATTTCTCGTGCAGCTTGGAATGGCTCTGTCTTAAGTCTGGCTTCATCTTTTCCTTGATGCGCAGATGATCTCAAGCACATGCGTTTTATTACGCTGTTTTCCTTTCCATCGCCTTCGACTCTTCATCCCACCCTTACGTGTTACATGTCTAGGGCGATTCGAGTATCTACCGCTTTTCTCATTTCTCTGTGAGGTTGACTTACTCATCACTTCTGATGCCTGGTGATCCGTGAAATCATTTTCCATTACAAACCCCACTTCATTCCGAGATGAAGCTACTTCTTTCTCTGCTCTCATCTGCTCATTGGTTATACAAACCTCAATCTGGATATCAGCCATCCTCATATCTTTGTCACTAGGCATCAAAGGCTCCTCAGTCGTGAGCTCTTCCTCTACGACGTTACGTGCGCTATCTAACCTGCCAACTTCTGGCATCTCTCTGATGTCAGGCTGTTCTACTGCGTTAGCGGGCCTACTCTATCTTTAACTCAGCCTCACGCTCTTTCATTTTCAATGCCATGTGCTTTTTCTTGCAGCATCTTGATCTCTTTCTCTAGGCACTGTTTCTGTTCCTCATACGCTTTCTTAGCTGCAGCATGCTCTGCTAGTCGAACAGCTTCGACGCGTTTCCTTTCATCCTCAATTAGTTTAAGGCCCTGCACTTTGTTGAGCATCTGCTTGCGAATAGTAGCCAATATCGCCTCCCAAACGTCTCTGCAACTCCTGACTATCAGTAACTCGGCTAAAAGAGAATCCTGGAACGGACCCTGGCAGGCTTGCCAATTGTCGTGTGTTTTTGTCACTGTTTTTGTAGTCTCGCTCGAACGTCTCTGATGTCGACGGCTGCACCTCGGACGGTCCGCGTCACGGACTCGGCCGAACCTCCAAGTCTCCCGTCGCCAGAGCGTAGCTAACGATGCGACCTTCCTGGCCCAGAGCCACGTCTCTAATACCAGCTCGTACTCGCTTCTGCCTCGACCACGCCTCGGGTCACGCGCCTCACGCGCTCGGGCCGTTCGGAATGCTCCGTGTATATCGCCGTCTTTTTTTTTTTTTTTCTCGCCGCAGGCAGCCTCTTACACGTGACACCTATATTATACTAATACGTGAGTGGGAGAGTTGCAAAACTTATGTGAACAGTGTAACAAATTGTCATAAGATATAAACTGATAGACAAATTTCTCCGCTTTGAATGCTCCAACAGATGGAGTTTACGGAACTGCGATAATGCAGAGCTGCGAAATTGTATACTTCATGCCTCTACATTTCTCAATTCATTATTAAAACATTCAGGCCTTAAATCAAAATTTCGCTAAGGTAGTCACTATATATGGTTTAACTTTCTCAAATACAACAAATTTCATTAAAGTCGGCCCAGTGGTTATTTTAGAAAGGCGCTTCTGCGTTTTACACGTATTTGAATAGGGGGCATCCGAGTTGGGCCCGAGCTCAAGCTTCCTCATAAAATAACATTTGCTCGGCATTCAATGTTCCTTCCACTGAGACCTCTGCATACGCACATCAGGAACATTTTAGTGTGAGTGCACACAACGCTCATGCCAGCAGAGGAAGGCAGCAGGGGTACTGGCTCCGCCACTGAGAGGAGTGAGCAAAGCACTTACGCTGCGTCCACTTTGCACGTCATTTCTGCAGCGAACGCATGGAATAAAGAGAACCAGTGAAAGGCACTCCGCATCCTTGGAGACCTTCGTAGCATCCCTGCGGGGTCGGCTCAAGCGTCCGTGTAAAATTGATGTCGCAATAACAAAGATGTCTTACCGCGAAGCCCGTCTATCGTCGCAATGTACTCACCGATAATACGAGTGCGTTGTCGGCGACCCGCATGGCGGCGTCCGAGTCCCACCAGTGGCTCTTTGCTGTTCGCCTTCATGTTGCCTTATATCCTGGATCGCTGAGAGGCAGTCACTCGCTATTTGCTGTTCGCCTTCATGTTGCCTTATATCCTGGATCGCTGAGAGGCAGTCACTCGCTCTTTGCTGTTCGCCTTCATGTTGCCTTATATCCTGGATCGCTGAGAGGCAGTCACTCGCTCTTTGCTGTTCGCCTTCGTTATGCCTCATATCCTGGAACAATGAGAGCGAACCACGCGTTCGCCTCACGTGGGGAACGAAGAAAGGGCAGTGCGTGAGTTTGAGCTGGTAGAAACAAAGAACGCACGTGGCTTATACACGTGTTTTTGATCGTGTTTTTTTTTTAACTTAAGCTTAGTTACTCATAGAATTTTCTTTAATTTCTAAGTTTTATCCGCATATTGTCACGTAGTAGTGACGGTAAATAAAACAGTCGCAAAACTGTGTACGACGAGACTGGTTGTTTATTGGGCGAACCTGTGCCCACAAAAGCAAGCTACACTCAAAGCACAACGATAGCGGCGAACACAGTCGGCGATCGTCGAAAATCTGATCAGCGGCAAAACGCGTCGGCTTTTATACCTGAGTCATCGAAGGTTCCAGAATAATCCCTGGTACGCGCGTGTCTTCCAGAAAGTTCTAGACAATTCGCGTCGCTCATACAATCAGATAACATAAGCGTCGATGAAAACAGGCAACGGAAAGAAGCATCGATAACGTTCTAGAAACTTGCAATACAGGCGCGTCCTGCGCCCAGCGATAACGTTTAACATTTGTTAGCCGGTGGAAAGCGGCCATCGGCGAAAGATAAACATGTATACGTGTCAATATTTTAACCACCTGATTCATTCCCAATCGTCCACTGTGGGTATGCGCCAAGACCACTCATGTCAACAGCAACTGCCACGGCATAATTGTTAACAGTGTTATCAGGCAGCCATTGTCAGAATCCACAATGAATATGCTCGCGGAAAACGTTCTGAGGCTATAAAGGGAAAGCTTCAGGGGCGGAGCTTGTGCACAATTCTTACTGCACCAATTATGAAAGCTTTTGGTTTCCTGGGAAACGGACCGAGTAAGCGTAGCTTCCACGTGCATTGGCGTAACATTTGTGCAAACGGCGTAGACATAAGCGAACAAATATGAAAATTTAATGCTGAGTGGTACATTTTCTCTTCCTTTGCACTTGTATATCTTGTAAATTTTTTGTAAACTCTAAATATTGCACTTGTTTCGAATGGCCAGAAAGAATGCATTGAATTTCATTGGAATTGACAGGGAAAAAAAATACAGCTTGAGGATTTTGTGGGCTTAGTAGTCCAGACAAGCAGAATCGTATGTAATATAATAATATGTAATATGTAATATGTAATATGTAAAAATAATCATTGAAACAATTTGCCAGTCTTCTACCAGAAAGCTTTTTATCATTAATTACAATCTACATGTCAGCGCTGTCTTTACTGGGATTTAAAATATGATTTAGTTGATTCCACGTTAAATCACTTCTTTTTAACATTTCGCCGTTAAACTTGTGCATGTAGTCATTCTCCAATCGTCTCAGGTGTGACGTAACTTTATTGCGATATGCCCAAAATTGAGCAAAATCGTCCAAGTTTCTGCTGGGCAGGAAACACTTTTAAATAGGGTCTTTTGTCTGTATAAATTCCAAACAATTGTTTTTTATCCATTGTTTACGTGCCTTTTTTTCCTGTTTACAAAATGTGCAGAAAATATTGCTCATATATCGGTCTAATAGTGGCAATGAAATTATCATAAGTTTTTTTTTCTGCATCAGTGATCTCATGCACGAAATTCCCGTTTGTGTTAGTGGGTCTGGCATAAAAAATTCCTCAGTGTCGGCTCGCTTATGGACTGGTATTTGCTTGCAGCAGACTTATCTTGATGTCGTTTACCTAATCGCTTAACAAACAGAAAAATAGGTAGATCACGGCCAGTGAATAACCTCCACATAGTAGTGGCTATGGTGTCTACAGTATGGGAGATCAACTTCAAATGATTTCAATTGAAATTGCTCTCACTCTTCTTATTGCTGTAATCCAAAGCTATACGCTTTAATCTGGTAGTTTATTTTGCGAATTTCAAATGACTTTTGCAAAACATTTGACCGGCTAAATAAAAATGTGCTGCTCTACAGAATTGGTAGTTTTTACCTTTTATATTTAATAGGCCGTACCTGTGCAGTGAATGTCAAGGAATAAGATTTCTCCTTTTCTGTGTATTTAGATAACTGCCTATGCTTAAATGCACTTCGGTAAGTTTGTCCAAATTGCATTAAATTCACACATGCTCAACAAACGCAGGTAGACCGCACATTGTATAGTAGGTCACTTGCGCATTTACATGAGAGGAAGTCTGTGTCCTGAGCGGCCAGGACGTTGTTGAGCCTGAAAGTAGCGGACGCAGTAAGCGCAACATTTGCTACTCACTACATTCTTCGAGCGTACGCAGTGTACCCCAGACTGAATGGAAAAAATTATACTTGAACACATGCACAAATTTAGGGCTTATTGGATAAAAGAAAATGAACTCTGAAAAGCTCCAGTTTCCCTCAAGTTCCCTCATTATCGCCTCATCAATGTACAGTGTATTAAGGAAAAATTAAAGTGCGTTATAGAGACCTATTTTTGCTTATGGCAAATTAGTTCTGCGGAATCCCGCAAGCTGGAGGAAGGTTCATGAAGGGCAAAATTGGCATCCACCCGACTGTAGCACGGAACTACGAGATCCATTAGGTTTCCTTTAATTTGTTTTGTTTATTTATTAACTATAGTATAACACGAAACTATTCATTCCTCGCAATCGCGTGGTATTTGGTCTGCACGTAACGTTTGTAAGTTATACAGTAATCCCCTGTTACATTATAGTGGTGCGGGCCATGACATTTCATTTATGCCAGAGTAAGTACAACGGAAGAACCAGAATCGAGCGACTACACAAAGGCGGGACGCTCAGCGCAGACTATCCACTGTTTATTTTCCAGAAACAACAGGATACATATGTGGCCTAATCGTATGCGCAAAGTTGCCTTGGCTTCCAGGCCTATATTGACGCCAACGATTGTCACTGAATGAACTAATCCAGTTTTCGCTCAGAATTTTGCACATGCGGTTAGGCAGCGCATATAATGTTCTGTTTCTGGAAAACGAACGGTTCATAGTTCGATCCGGGCGCCTTGTGTTTGTGTACTCCCTGCTGCCTTGTCCTTTCGTTGATCTTGCGCAAAAGCTTTATTGTACAGGGCGTCCCAACTCATGCAAGATTTTAAAATGTGCAAATGCCACGTAGCTGGGCAGAACCACGGTAATGGTGTTTACCGTCCCTTGGAGATTCTAAGATTATTTTCTGCATTCCGCCTATTTACATAATTACTCTTATAAGTAAATGTTCTTTCTGCGATTTCGATGCGGCCGCCGGGACCGGGATTCGATCCCGCGACCTCGTGCTCAGCAGCGCAACGCCTTAGCTGACTGAGCCACCCCGGCGAGTAATAATTAAATGAATAGTGTCAATGACAAAATTGTAGATCAACATGAAAAACACACGAAACAGCGTACTGTTGCTCAATACGTGCTATATAAAAATTCGAGGACTTAAGGTTCGCCTTTAAGAGTGGAACGCAATAGCGTTATCGGGCTCTGTTCGCATCAAATTTTTATGAGTAGGCTTCACTGCAACGCTCAACTTGGGAAAGGTAGCTTACAAAGACCAAGCTTACACTGATCCCTTTAAAGTCGGGTGCACTTTTAAACACAAATGCATTCCTGGGAAGACATTTTTAAACAAGCAATTTAAGCCGTCTTAGATAAAAATGCGAAGGCCCTAGGATCTTTTTAACAGCAAAGCTTTTCTAGCTAATCGTAAAAAGTGGCACCTGCTGTCGCAAAACCTCGCCGAGCTATGACGTCACTGCGTTTCCGAGCAACCACTTCACAGAGCGGCGTGTGCCTCGCCTCCGCTCCGTGCCGTCCGCATGTTGCCTTGACATAGAACGTCAAGGAGAGGAAAGGAGAGCATGCGCGCGGCGCAGGCAATGCACGGGAGAGGGAAAGAGAAAATGAGAACGAGATAAAGAAATTGTAGCCGCACCAACAAGGCATCGCGCTGAGCTGCTGCCGACACCGCCCGCGTTGCCTAGCCGCGCATGCGCCGAAGCAGTAGCGATGAGGTCACCTCGCGTTGCCTTGTAACCGCCGGCGCAGGTGCGCGCTCGCTTCACCCGACAAAGACACGGCTACTGCCTGCCCGCCTGCATTTGTGGCATGCCAGGAACGGTGTCACTCGTAGGCGCCGACGCGTCCAGCGCTAGTCACGCGAAATGTCGCGATAGGGAAGGTACCTCATAAAATCATCGCTTGAGAATACCTTCTCTACATGCGTAGTTAAGTTTAAGAAAGGTAAGACCTAGCAGCAACCAAGTTAATACCTAGCAGTAGCAGCCAGTAAGACTTCAGGATTGACACTTTCGCTGTGCCTAAGCTTTGCACGACTGAGAGCAAACTTGCCCATTTATTTATTATTTTAATAATTGTTTGTTGTTGCCCCGAGGCGCACGCGTGTCCAAGATTTAGAGAGGCTCGGTTTTTAACATTCCCCTCAACGTTGCCTAGAAGCAAAGTACCGCGAAACGCTATCAGAATTGGAGGACCCTAAAGCTTCGCCTTTACGAGTGGAACGCGATAGCATTCAAAGATCCCTGGCTGGTTGTGGTTATTGTGGTTAATTCGTACTTTACGAATTTTCTGACAGATTTTATTTTGAGAAATTCAATTTTTGAATCAACACCTGGCGCCACGCAGAGGGCCTGTGTGGTCGGGGTGGTTCGGGATGATGTGGTTCGGCATGATCGTTTCCGCCAGACGCCGATGCTTAACGCCGACGCCAGATTGTCTGCGACACGGAGCCCTTAACGCTGTCACGTTAGTGTTTTTCCGAGCGTGAGAGAAGCCCGCAAAAACACGCAAAGTGCCTCGAGCATCCAGTCGCGCGACAATTTTACGTGCATTCGCGGGCTTCTTTCACGCTGGGAAAAACACTTTTATGTCTGTCGTATTGACTAACAGAAAGCTGTATCGGGACGTTTAACGCGAAAGCGTTAAGGGCCCCGTAATGCAGAAAATCCGCCGTCGGCGTCGGTCGGCGTCCGCGGCCAATAAAATAGTCCCCAACAACCCCGACCGCGCAGGCCCTCCGCGTGGCGCAGAGGCCTACGTTTATCTCCGTTACTTTTATTATTATTATTATTATTATTATTATTATTATTATTATTATTATTATTATTATTATTATTATTATTATTATTAATTTTTACGTTTTGCAAGTATTTCAATGGAGAAATCGCACTTGGCCCCGAGCTAAAGCTACCTGTTAAGATTTTCACGGTGATTGCGCAATGCGTTGCAGTGCACGCACCATTGCGTGTATTCCAAAGCCGAGTACCAGACGGTTCTTACCGTGTCCATAAAAGGTGATACAGCCGCAGACAGGAAGGTACGAAGGCGCTGTGTCCTGGCATTTCCGAGTATACGCTGCTGGACCCTGTCAAAAGCGGAAATGTGTTCAAAAGAATGTTTAAGATCGAATATAGGGGTGTGGCGAAAAGTAGTGTTTGAGGCGAAGTCAAATACGAATTTAATAGTGCCAGAAGCAAATCAAATCGAATGTCTAATACCTTTCGAATAGTTTGAGAATGGTCAGCGAATACTGTACAGCCTTCCGAAAATTATTTCAATTTACCAATCCTGGTATTCACAACGATGGAAAGTTTGCGATCGCACCGTACACTACAAATCAAGCTTTGTTAAAGGCACATTTTTTTTCGCAAACTTGGAAGCACACGCCGCGTTTGGACCGACAACTTCAACTTCGAAATTTCATTATTGAATGTGGTCTAGATGGTTCTGGTGTCATATTTTGGAGCCTGAAACACAGGACGGGAGCGTCATAAAAAGTCGTCGCATAAAAACACATAAAAACACGTCGTCGAATTTGCCATGTTTCTATTACTGAGAATCCTGTAGGTTAGAAAAAATGATATGCGACGATTAGGACTAACATGATTTCGCCCAACATATTAAACCGAAACGTGCACTCAATTTTGGCAGTGCTACAATTTTTGATGATTAAATAGTAATTAGCTCCTAAAATAATCAAGTAGAACTTTTCCCACCATAGCAGTATGTCCCGAAATTAATAACCCAAACGACTGTTACAGGCACTTAAGTATTGCAAACATTTTATTTTTGCCGATCCTTCTGGCATTCCGTCGCATCGCGAGGCCAACCCTGGCTTTAACTGTGGCGCTGCATCGAGCGATGCAATCAAGTAGAAAAGAATTAAAAATGCAGAGTATTGCAAGACACCGCGCTTTGCGTCCTGTAATTGCGAAGCCTGTATTATCGCTGCAACATGAATGTTCGTGACAGTGAAATCTTGCGACTGATTTATAACAATTTGTCTGCAAAGCTACAATAAAGACCTCGTGCCCATCAATATCACATCGAGAATAAAAAAAAAGTTATGCTTCAGCCAATTTGGCCTCTAATGACATTGTTCGATTAGTTATTCTAAAGTTGTGAATTTTCGCACATCCTGATCGGATGCACATGTGTTCAAATAACGCATAACAATATGGTCGCCTTTTTCTCTCTCGTTTGTGGCTTCAAGCAAACCAAAAGGTTCACTGTGATGCCGATATCTGATTTAAAGTTAGTTTAATACACACAGTCACCAAAAGTATCGGCCTGCTTCGCAGTGATTGTCCCTCCTATCTCCCTAACTAAACGTTGAATTTGTTGCTTCAAGACAGCCATGACCGCATACCATTGGCGGGTTTGAATCCAAAGCAGGCCGCTACCACAAAGGCTGAGGGCTTAAGTGACAAAGCACTTGTCATGGTGACGTATAGGGCGAAAAACCACGTGGACACATATTCTGGAATGTATACATTGTTACATGACAGGCCAAATTGGCTAAGTCTCGCTTTTTCAAATCGTCGCGTTGTGAATCGCTCCGTATTCACTATCGGGATAGCACCGTGATTCTCGCTCGAGCCTCCTAAACTAAGCGCGAAATCTTTTTCACAACCTGTCGCCAAATCTTTTTTCATAACCAGTATGACTCGCAGCTCGTACAGCTTGTGACCACAGAATGCCATATGTCGTATATAAAAAAATAGTTTGGAGATGGCAAATAGACATTACGCAAACTGCCACTCCAATTATAACGTAGACCGCCTTTTTTTTTACATTCAACACACATGATACTGCCTCTTAACGATGCAAAAAATAATTTTCCAAGGTAACTAACGACGCTCCATGCAACATGTACATATACCACTGGTGGCAAAGGGGAAGCAGTGATGACCGCTTCGCTGACGAGAACTTGAAGGTGCCACAAATGACTGGTTGCCACAGCAGACGCACGAAGTCAGCTTTCTCCGACTCACTCTATATACAAACAGCTAAACGTCGAAGTGAGCTGCTTGTTGATAGCAATAGTTGGAAAGCGGGCCAGTTTATGTGACGCTCAACATCCGATGGAACTGCTCGACAATACACGTTTGTCATAATGCATTTCCTGCACGAAATGAGCTTAGTGCCTTCCGATTTTTAAGCACTCTTCAATACAGTCCCTAAACAATAAATGCAAAAAAATCTTAAAAGACTCGTTTTTCTTCAAATGTTAAGTTTGCCATCTTGAAATAATGATGAATAATACGTGCTTTCCAATCGCCTTATTGTCTCTGCTAATTAGCGGAGTTTTATGTCATAATCACTAGGAGTAAATTTGGAGGTTTAGTGCACCATTGTATAATTAGGCAGTTTGCTAGAAGAATACAACAGAAGAACCTGAAGAAACAAATAAAATCTGGTGACGTACAGCAGGGACAGAAGCGAAGACTGCCTCGCTGACGAGTACGTAACGGCGTCGCACACGACTGATTGCAACATCGGATGTCCACTGGCGTCGTGTCAGTCAGCAAAAACACACCATCGCCGAGATGAGAGGCATGTTCACAGCTTTGAGCAAAGCTTCATGCTAGGACCACTAGAGGGGAATGAGACTAGTGGGTATAGCACCCTTTATATAATTGAGCAACTATAGACTGCACCAGAGCACAAGGGAACACACTAAAGCAAGCAAGGTGACCGCTTCATATACACAGCAGTAGCTATCACGCCGTAACCGCTTCTAATGTGCCATTTGGATTCGGCACATGATTCACTCGTTTACTCGTACCTGTTCGAGGGCTACTTAAGAGTGGAAGAAGGCGTGCAGGAGTGAGGTGATTCAAGTCTATATTTACTTTGTCCAGAGTCGCATCGCATTTCTCTGCGTCACAGATTTTGTTTTGCATGTTCGATTGGGTACCGTGAAAGCTGTTGTTTGCTTAATATTGATTGATATATTAATGTATAATATGAGTTCTGTACGAATTGTGTGCACGGGTGTTGGGTCCTCTGTCAGGCATTACGCCTTTAGTCTCAACATCCTCATTTTTTCGACAAGGAAACGATAAAACTGAAATGAAAATGAAGTATAAAATTTCGAAAACCTCAAACAAGTAATTTACAGATCCAGGTTTTCTTATTACACACTGAATTTAGCAGCCAAGACAATCTATCGATCCAGCTTGTACAGAACGATAATTCTTCGCGTTAGTTCGAAAACTCGGGACTGTACAGTGCGGTCCATGGCTGTGTAGAGCGCGCGCATGGCCGTGATGATGATGATGATGATTTATTGGCATCCCCTTTGAAACGGGGCGGCGACAAATAGTCACCTAGCCTGCTTGATTTAATCATGTCTACTATACATGTTCTTTATCTAGCATTTTTGTATACCTCTCATTATTATTTTTATTTTTCAAAAATTTACCTTATGCCGCTGCCTATGATTTTAAGAGATCAGGTCGTATCCATCTTATCCCTGCTTTTTTTCCACCAGTACTCCAATCGTCTCTTGCTGATCTCTACGGCTGATCTGTTTATGTTTCCTTCCACTTTGAAACCAAGCGCTTCTGGGAGTTGCACGTTACCTACTGTTCTCGCAGGGTGGATCCCGTCGCATTCCATCAGGATGTGCTGAGTGGTTTCTGGATCTTTACTGCAGCATGCACATGTCTCATCTAGTTCCGAATATTTGTTCCGATATGTTTTCGTCCTTAGGCAACCGGCTCGAGCCTCAAATAGCAAGGCACTGCCCTTTGTGTTATCCTACAGATTTTCCCTTCTAATTTCTTTCTTCTCGTTCTTGTAAATCTCCATTGTCCTTTTTGTTTCCATTCTTTGCATCTAATTCACGGTCTCTATTTCTCTCACTTTCTTTCTGATGACTCCTGGTTGTCTATTTGCAGTTTCGATTATCCTGTACTTGGTTGCCAACTTCCTTGACCTCTTCCTCATTCTGTGTCCACGCTTTTCATGTAGAGATACTTGTGCACTTTAGCCGCCCATTTATTTTCATCCATGTTCCTGAGCCTTTCTTCAAAACTAATTTTGCTCTGCGCTTCTCTAACTAATTTTACTCTGTGCCGTCGTTGCTTTGCAGGGCGACACCTGGCGGCAGTTGCTGGGTCCGAGATAGTGTGTTCAGGAGCATGCGCGACTAAGTAGACATGTAGAACTGCTTTTGGCGAGTGGCCACGTTGAAAAGCGCCTTTGTTTACCCAAATCTGCGCGCGGCCTGAAGTCGCTTAAGGCACCGCAAATGTCAGAGTGATTCTGAATGAAGCGTATGGGCTAATAACATGCGCCGGCCTTTCGCAAAAAATGAAGCGCGGTCAAGGACTGTTCTAGATAACGAAGGCGCTCACGAACATCACATCTTGTTAAATGCAACACGCGCAAGTTTGCATGTTTATTAGGCCACGCATACTCCAGAACACGCTATTTCGGACCCAGCAACCACCGCCAGGTCTCGCCTCGAAGAGACAATACGGCCTTCGAGCGCTCTATACCCAACAGTGGACGGCACTGTACGCTGCTCGTAATAACTACATTGTCCTCTCTGCAGAAACGAAACTTTATTGCACTGCGATTCCTTGACAGGATAGACTGCATTATCGTCATGAATGTTCCTGTGACCTCTTTTAGGTCTACAGACGTCACAGTGCGAGCAGTCCCCGATTTTTCTCCGTTTCATATACATAGCAGATAGCAGTATGTACCGGAAAACTTCACTGCTATCACGCGCAAACAAAACCTACTGCATCACATATGCTCAAAAACGAAATATGACGTAATTATTACATGGTGGGCGTCGCTGATCTGAACTATTTGCAGCCGAAGCAGAGCGCATTACTCGTGCCACGACCAACACTTAGTAGGTGCCGTGCTACAATCATAAATCTGCACGGTTAATTTGTAATTTGACGTCACCTGACGTCCACATTTTGCTGTAATACATCCGTAATTGTTTCGTATTAGGCGTTTTAAATCAAGAGCAACTACACTACGAAACGTGCAGGGTGAGACGTCTAAGAGCGCTGGGCGTGGATGTAGCATCCGTAGCTTCTATACATAACAAACGAAGTATATATACACCTGTTTATGCAATTTGAGGTCAATATTGGTGAACAAAGCATTTCCTGGATTGTTTACTTCCTGTCCTGCTCAGAGACCAAGTGGAATACGATGCTCATACTCCGACATACAGAACGGCACGGTGAATTCCTATACGGGCGAGATACGTTTCGTGCTGATTAGAGTAACATGTGCTTAAATATCAACTTATCTAGGATAGCGATTCGGGCGTGTTGTTTCATGTTCATGGCGCGAATACAGTGCAAATCAGCTGATTGCAGAAATCGAAGTGCGTTGTTAGCGTTTTGCAATGCCTAGTGATTGTTAACTTGTTTGTAGCTCTTTCCGTTAGCCACAATCCTACCTTCCCACTCTTCGATGCTTTGAATTTCGGAGCTGCCAACATCCCTAATGGCTGACCAATTTCGGCGACGACCAGTTTTGAGGCTCCTTAAAACCAGACATGCTGAATCCAAAACGTTTACCACAACCACACTATATTAGAGCCGTACGCACTGGAAATGCAACCGGTGGAGATTACTAATCCACCTATTTGTCACGTTTAATCGCATTATTATCTATTGCAAGTGTGGGCGTTTTCCCGCATCATTTTATGCCGCGCTGTTACCGTTTGCATCGTTTGCTTGGTGAGCTTTTGCTGTAATATGAACCATCTACGGAGATTACAGAAAGCAGTGGGGGTGCGGTCTAACACCGCACAGGGACCATGATAAGTTGCGTGCCAAAATATTTGGCGACGATGCATGTAGCTTAACTATGTAAGCAAAAGGTTACATTTCTTATCATAGCATTCCCAAAGTTCTGGCTTTCGTTAGAATTGTTCGTGACAATGACACTTTGTGACACACATCCGATATACGGCGACGATGATAATGATTACGATTATTTCTATTGGCACCTCCTCCGAAAGGGGCTGGTGACAGACAAAAGCCTCTTTTAGCCTCATTACAGCGCTTGAGCTTTTCAGGTATTATATACATGCATTACAGTCGAGCAGTTGGCTATTTCTTATCTCTATCGCGACCCACGCCTATCATCAGTGGCGCCATCTGGAAATTAAAACTTTGTGCACATCACTCACCAATCGCAATAATTTCCTCCATGTGGACTTCGACCTGCCATCGGCTGACGTGGATGGCACAGTATAGGCCGCGCTGCGATTGAAGTAGAGTGCGTTAAGGCTCGGGGCGCTGACGTTAATATTTAAGAAAAGCACTGTCCATACCACACGATAACATGAACACATTTTCAATTCTGCCGTGTCATTACGAGATATCTCAGAGACGGATGCAGAAACGGGTTACACAGGTTGAGTAATATATCAAATGATATAACAGCCTACATACTGGAATACATATACAGCGTGGAACATTTCGAGCAGAAAAGAGACCCGATACCATACTTCATGCGCGCAACGTTATAAATATTTAACAAAATACGTATAGAGCAGTGCATACAAAGCATTGTATTTAACGAGTACACAAGCCATGTACCGTATTGTGCAAGGTGACACGGCGTTCGCTCGTGCGTCTGCGTGCAATTGTGTCTAGTGGATAAGTCGCGGGTAGGTGATGACAAATTCTGCGAAGTCCCTTGTTCTAATTTAAAATGAAAGCGGTGCATCAAACTGCATTACGCGAAAGCCCAAAATGCTTTTCCCAGGTTCGACTCCCAGAGAAAATACGTACGCTTATTTTGCTACATTCTCACTCGCCGTTGCTTACGAACTTTAGAAGGCTACGGCAAACTGCATGCGCTGCAGTTATAGTTGGTACGATGCACTGTGTGGTTATATGCGATCGATGCAACGAACGGGTATCCCACAGAGTATAATAAATAAATAACTATAAAATTCTCTAAACAGCACCAAATTATGCACCGAAAGTGGACATCCTTGATGTAATATACACCGCTGTGTAGTATGCCACTAATATGTTAGCACGCCCATGGTAAAACCGTCCTAAAGGTTGTAACGCTTATAAGTAAGCTCTGAATTGTCATTTCGGCTTTAGACGCTCGAAGAGAAGAATTTTACAGAATGAGTTATCTGTTTATGCTGTGCAGTTACGGATTTGTAAACTTCGTGCATCAATACTTTCAAACTCTGCTAGCACTTGGGAAATTTTTGTTAACATGTACCGGGTAAAAACAATATTACACAGCCTGCGATGCGAGCACAGCCGAGCCCGTCGTCTCCCGGCGGTAGCCGTGCATTGCAGCTGAGCTGCAGCCGATGTTTTCGTTGCCGGTGGCGGGGGCGCGCAGCTTCGCGGTCGTCGATTGGCCTATTGATCGTGCAGCGGGCGGGGCGCCGGCCGAACTGCCGTCTACTTTGGACACCTCTCGCGCGGCAGACGTTCTCCGGCACTGGCGGCCGGTTCGCCGTCGGTGTATGTGCCGCTAGCGTGGACGTGCCTTCACCGGAAGTAAGCAGTGGTTTGAGAAGCGCGTTGGCGATGTCGTATGTCACGTGACCTTTCGAGAAGCACTCGGCGAGGAGGGGAGACCAGCCGATGAAGAGAGTAGCGAAGGAAAGAGCGAAATGAGCGAGGGCCGTTTTTCGATCATCAAACGCGTGTTCTATTACGACACCATTTCGAAAAATTCTCGCGGCTGAGTGTTCGTTGTAGACTCGTGCACAACTGCAACACCACAACTAAATTTCGACCTCTGGGTGGTTTAGGGGCCCTTTAAGTAGTCCCAACCATGCTTAGCTAGACTTAGCCAGGCTCAGCTTCACTAGTTCACAGGGGTATGTGCCATTGCGCTTGGACCCGTCTGCACTACCGCTGCAGGATCGGCCGACATTTTTTCCGACGCATCACGGATTTAAGGCCGGCTTAAACGTACAGCTCCGCTGTCAAAGGCAGCTAGCTCAAAGCGTACGATTATTCCGTCGAAAACGCTTCTCGCTTCCGTCGTCTACTTCATTAGCTATAGGATGCGTGTCCCCGGGAAACCGAATGAGTCATCATATATAGTGGCGCCAACGCGCTTGTTTGCCTTGAGACAACATACGCGACCCAGGGGCGTAGCCAGGAGGAGGTGGGGGGTTGATGGGGCTTCAGCCCCTCACATGACCTGACAAGAACTTTATTTGAGTCCTGAGGAACTGAGATCTAGGCGAGCCGAAGGTTCCCCCAGATTAAGTCGGTGGCTCCGCCCACAATGGGACCGGGAGACCAAGTCCCGTCGGCAATGTCCTCCTGCCGAGACGATAATGGGAAACAATTTCGTGGAAAGCACATAATGAATCGTTGTGGATGTTGACCTCGTTCCGAGCCTGGCTACCCCCGACAGCGCGGTACGTGAAATCGCGCGCTATCCGGTGTGGCTGCTCGTTAGGATTACATCCGAGCGGGTTAACTGAGGCATCTGTATGGGCTGGGAACCACGAGATGTGGTATCCTCCTTCGCTGCTCTACCGAGTTCTTTGAAGTGCTTTGTTCACAATATTGTTCGCCTGTTCAGACACGAGTGCGGCCGAGAAGGATCTAACTGCTGTGCGTGAGTCCGAGAAGAAGATAGGGGGAACTTTTGCGCTGTGAAAAGCCAGAGCGATCGCCGCTTCCTCTGCCACATGTGCAAACTTAGCATAGACAGAAGCTGCATTAAGCAGGTTGCCCTCCGCGTCTACAACCGAGACAGCGAACTTATCCCCACTGTCATATCTGGCAGCATCGACAAAGAGGGCCCCTAGTTTGTGCTGATTGATGAGTGCCCTGCCGAGACCGTGCCTAGTCAGAGGTCTGCCTTGCGATCCGCAAGGAAAGATTTGGTGTAGTCATGAAAACGATGACCCAGGTTAAGAGAGGAAATCTCTGTTAGGATGTGTCTATGCGCGACCCTGTCGAAGGCCTTGGCGAGGTCTAGTGCCAGGATCCCTCTCACGTCACGAGTTTTGTTATCAAAGATTGCACTCTTAAGCAAAAGCATAGCGTCCTGTGTGGACAACGTCTGTCTAAAGCCAATTAGGTTGTGTCTAAAGAGCTCCTTGTTCTCAATATGCTCAGTGATCCTGTTTTGTATCGCGTGCTCCGCAACTTTGGCGATGCATGATGTAAGGGAGATAGGCCGCAGGTTGTTTATATGCGGGGGTTTGCCTGGCTTGGGTATGAGTACCACTTTTGCGGTGCGCCAGTCTGTCGGGACCTGTCCAGTTTTCTATACCTCGTTTATTTCGGCCGTGACTATCTCGATTGCCCTATCATCTAGGTTCCTGAGGAGTTTCTTCATGACTCCATCGGGTCCCGGGGCTGATCTACCATTTAGATTGAAGAGAACATGTCTGATCTCTGATACGGTGAAGGGCTGGTCTAGACCAGGTTACATCTACCGGGCGATCTCCATCGTTGGCGAGGGGTATATGCTAAGTTGTTGGTTAATTGCCTCTCGGTGAGACCGATTGCGATTTGCTTATTTATGAGCCTATCCGACTGTTTATCGTTGAGTAGACTTTTTATTAAGCTCTATTTGCTACCTCTTCCCATACGCCCGTCCGTTTCGGTACACGTCTCGTCCCATTGCTGCCGGGCGAGCTGGGCCAAATAGGACTCAATCTCCTAGTTAAGACGCGCGATTTTCGCTCTGAGTCTACGATTAAGCTTTTGGGTCTTCCACCTGGTTGAGAGGGCGTGTTTTGCCTCCAGAAGGTGAGCTAGTCTCAAGTCCATTTTAGGAACCTCCAGATCCGTAGTGATTTCCTTGGTTGCTTCTTTAACTGCCTTGTTGAGATTCTCTAGCAGATCTGCATACATCTCGTCTGGTGGGGCTGTTTCTGCTCTGATTTTTCGAAAGAGATCCCAGTCCACATACTCATATCTGACGGGCTGTCTGGATTTGACACGCAACAGAATTTCGAGTATGTGATGGTCACTGCCTGGCCCGTCCTGGAGGTTGTCCCACGTGCCTTCGATACCTCGGAGGAAGGTGAGATCGGGGGTCGTATCTCGACTAACCGAGTTACGGGATCTGGTGGGGAGCCTAGGGACTGTTATAAGTATTTAGCCGAGCTCTGAGGCGTTGAAGGCCAAGTTCGTCCCTTTTGCACTTTTGTAACAGTACCCCCACTCCGTATTGGGGGCGTTAAAGTCACCCGCAACAACGAGAGGTGTGTTTCTCGCCGCCCTAGCCGTGGTGCCTAGTAACGTTTTGAATTCCCTTTTCCTATCCGATGGCGCGCTGTACACCTTTAGAATGAAAACATTAGTCTTGCTTGTTCTGCTGGGTATGATCTCCATTAGTTGAGCCTCGAGGCCCGTTTTGTACGCGGGGACCTTGTGCTCAACGAACGAGAAGTTCTTTCTGATTAGGGTAGCAATACCTCTGCCCTTTTCTCCCCTGTATGCTATCGTGCGGTACCCCGAGAGACAAATTTCTTCTCCACATAGAGTTTCCTGTAACAATATGACTTGCAGCTTGTCCGCAATAGACCTGATAAGCTGTCCCAATGGGGCCTTGCGCCTCTGGAAACTTGCGCAGTTCCACTGCCAGATTTTCAGATTGTTGATGTTAGCGTTCGCCATTTTGCCTACTGAAGATGATCAATTAGCCCTTTAGCCCCACCTTCGGGACTCTGGTTTGCCTGAGTCTGCATTGTCGAACCCGTAAGCCTGCCTTTGGCTTGGGCCTTTGGTCTCTCTAGTTGAGTTAGTCTCGTCTCCATCCCAGTGAGCATTTCGATCATGCGTCCTAGGGTTTTTTCTATGGAAGCTAGCTTTCCTCTGCAATTTGATTTGGCAGGAGGATCGGCGGCGGTAGCTGGGGCTTCGCTCGGCTCCGCCATCTCATCCTCATCTTCTGTCTCGCTCACCGGTTCTGGGTTGGGAGCTTTACGCTTGGGTTTGCCAGCAAACGGGCCTAGAGCTGTAATTTTATCTTCATCGCGGGTCGAGATTTGCCCTCTACTGATATTTAAGGCCTCCTTAAGCTCTGCAAGTTCGCGCCTGAGCTGTTGATTTTCCGCCTCAAGTGATTGGATTCGGGGATCATTCACATGCTCTGGTTGTGCCTCACCACATGTTCTTTTGGCCGTTGTATACTCTTCATTCCCGTCGAGGGCGCTGTGCCGGAGCCCTTGACTTTGTCGGCCCACGTGGCCCGCTTCATCGTTTGGGAGCGGGACCGGGACCGGGATCTCGATCTGGATACGCTGGCGCTCGCGCCTCTCCTCGAATTGGGTCGCCTCTTGGATCGAGAGCGCCCTCAATATTGAGAGCGCCCCCTCGATTCCGAGCGGGCTCGCAGGGAGCCTGCTCTGTGCTCTGTGCGTGGGATATGCTGACTTCATCGCCCCCTTTTCGTGCCATTTATCGTCGTCTTCGGCGCCGACGCCTTACGATATATGGAATCTGGTAGCGCTGTGTGCACGTCCTTTCCCCGGTGATATGGGGGCCTCCGCATGCCTCACATTTGGGTGTACATTGATGTTCCCTCACTTCTGATTCTTGTGACTTAGGTGTCCCACAGCCGCGACACTTGTTTTTTTCCTCTTCGCTACTGGTTCACACGTCGGCTCGGTGTCCCACGTGGCCACACGCGTAGCATACATCCACCTGCCGTTTGTACAGAAAGCACGGAACGAGGGCGGCGCCGCACATGACTGTGTTGGGCACCCGCATGCCGTCGAAGAGTATAACAACAACTTGTGTGTTTTTAATTCTTCTGACTTCTAATTCCGTAGGGTTTCTGGGGTTGAGAATCATCCTTTTAAGGGCTCCTTCATCAAAGGAAGGGTCGATGTTCCTTATTACACCTTTGCACGTGGCATCGGGGGCAGCTATGTAGGCTGAAACCTCAAAGGCGCCGAGTTTAGATGTATCTTCCGGATTCTTGAATAAGCCCTCACGTTTTGATCGTGAGGGGTAGAAATAACCAAAATGTTCTGCACCTTGTTTGGACACACGGTGTCCTCACCAGTCTGCTGTTCCGTCAAGGCCGCCGACATGGCCAGGGCTTGGGCGAGAAGTATGATATCGGTTTTGGAAACGTCGAGGCCTCCCTTGGGGCGTACGATGATCTTGATTTGGTCCTTGGGTAATCTCGGTAGCCTAGAGGCCACCGTTACCTGCTTCATGAAACTTTTGGTCGGTGAGTTGGTCGTGCGGCTGCCAACCGGCGTGTTCTTGGTGACACGTTGCCCGCCATATGTCGGCGTACTCGTTGATTGTTTTCGCTTACTGCCAAGGGCGGTCGTTCATCCCTCTTCCTCGAGCTCCTCTGGGCTGATTTCCATCCCCTCGACGACTATATTGTTCCACGCATGGTTTCCGTTGGTAAGTAGTTCGCTTGGAAGGCCGGTCGTCCACGCGATTAGCGTGCGGGAGCGCCGGCGTTAGGCGTGTGGTTAAGGCCTAGGCCTTCCCGCGCTGCTTCAAAGTCACACAAAATGGTGAAAAGTCCACCCACCGATAAAAGTCCACTATCGGAGGATTCCTCGGAACTTGCCGCTTCAGAAAAGGTACTGTTTTTGTAGATCCTTTTCGTAAAAACAGCCGAACACTTTGAAAAAACGAGAGCTGGTGTGGGCACGTCCGCACTCGCAGCTCTTCTTCTTCTTTCGGCTTCCGCCCCTCCCCCCAAAATTTTTCGTGCTGTCATGCACCGCCGACCAAAACAACCACCGGCGCCGGGAATCATTCTGGATTTTGTGTACAATGTCTTTTCTACACTCGAAAAGACATTTTGGCGCGAACATTGCGAACTCGGGCTGGATTTCGTGGCAACGCCCACGAACCTGGAGTCACATAACGCACGGAGCCCCAGCCGAGCACAAAGTTTCAAGGGCTTTTCGATAGCGAGCGGGCGCGTCGCGGCATCTCACAGCGGCCGCGGAATCTAAGGAGCACATAGATTCAATTCCGAAACTTTATGGGTATAAAGTTCTCAAACTTTTGACGCGAAAGGTGCACTGACATTTCCAAAGGCGTGCTTTAGATTTTTTAATTCTGGAATTTTATGGGTTTAATGTTCTTATAAACTTGGGCCAACATGCGCGCACTGGAACTCTCGTGTCCAAGCCGTTCCAGAAATGGAAGCACGCGCTCGCAATCTTCCACACACACGACAATATTAAATATCACCGTGACTGTCAGCCGGCAGCTGATAATTTTCTCCAAACATTTTCAGTAAGTGCGCCCAATGTGATCGATCAGCTGGACCAGGACAGGCAAAGTAAAATAAGATAAAACAGAAGAAAGTTAACGGATTATTATTGAGAGTTCTTTTTTGCGGGTGGCAAGTTCTGGCTCTCCGTGGCCGTAGGGACAGTGGCCCTATGGATTTAAGCAAAGCCCCGCTGAAAATATTGGTATTTACAGAGTGTTTCTTCGCATGCGAGCTGATTGTGGAGATACATATCTGAAGAACCATTTGGAAAGTTGCCCCAGTAATGCCTCGTATTTAAGCCGAGATGTACAAAACGAAATTATAGAAATTTGTGGTGAAATTATCAAAGAAAGCCTAGATGCAAAAGTAAACACTGCAGGCTGCTTATCCGTACTTGTTGACGCAACGACGGATATTGCTGGAATCGAACAGCTTACTTTTTGTGCAAAGTACCGAAACAAGGATGTCAACGATATCGAAGAAGTGTTTTTAGGTTTTAGCACAGGAATAGATGCCCTCTCTCATTGCGACTGCAGGTTATATGTACATGTGTACAAACTGCTGCAGATTCTAGTCACCCTTCCAGTAACCGCTGCCAACGCAAAAAAATTTTCAAACATGAGATTACTAAAAAACTACTTGCGCTCTACAATGTCTGAGGAACGCATGGTTATGCTGGCGCTTCTATACGCCCACAGAGAATTCGGCATCAACGTGTCCGAAGTTATTGAACGCTTCGCTAAACTTCCCCGCCGAGTGAACTTTGCCCTTTAGATAGCGAAGCAGCAAAAATCAATCCATGTAAAAATATCTGTTCCTTCACGTTCCTAAGCTCGTAATTATGAAAACGTATGACTATTCATTAGCTTTTCAAACCACAGAAAATTTCACCGTTTATTGTAACAGTTAGCATCATGATCAAAATTATCATGCGAATACAAAAATTATGAGGACATCAATAACCAATTTTCACCGACCTTCAGGCGCGGATCCAGGGGGGATGTCCGGATGTCCTGACCCCCTTAAAGATTTCTGCATCGCCCCTCGCTGACAGGGTGATGGCTTTATCGCCATCACGCTCTCATAATATGGTGACCCGCATTCTTCAAAAGTATTTTTCGCGAGTACCAGTGGTAGCAGCCATCTAGAAGTAAAGCTAGCTCGCTCACAGGCATAGCTGTTTTCTGTAGGGGTGTAGTGTGGCGAAGTTGTCGTAGTTAATTTTTCTTATGAACACTTGGACCTCCTGGCGCCGGCTGTGCCTTACTGGTTCCGTCGGCGGCTGCATCTTGCGAACGAGGGGACGTCCCTTGTGTCAAGCACGCCGACGTCCGCGCGAGCGCCTTCGCGCCTGATTAACTGAGTTCCCCCGCGGGGTGTCATCGGTTGCCTCTTACCGTTAGCTGGAAAATCCAGCGGTGCGGCATAGTGCGTTCAAGCCGGAGAAAAAAACAGCTAACAAAACGGAGAGGTGTCGACAGCAGCAACGTGATTACAGAAAACGCAAACACAGACAGCGAAAGCTGTACTATGCAAAAGCGGAGAATGCGTTGAAGGACTATGAGTCCGAGGACGAAAGTCATCGTCTGCAGTCCCTCACGCAGGAGAAACTTCAGGAAGAATAGGGTGCCTCAATGCCAGGGAGCGTTATTTGACATCAAGGCACCCTACAGGAAGAACGTCTTGCCGCGCCTCCTCCCGGCGGAGGAGGCGCCTCCTCCTCGCGCTCGTGCCACTACTCGCGCGTTCGTCGGCGCTGGGGAGGAGGAGGGAAATGTCAGCTGTGGCTTGGGAGGTGCTGACGGAAAGGGCAACGGCGGCGCTGGGGAGGAGAGAAATGTCAGCGGCGGCGCCCGTAGATTGTTCTGGAAACGGCGGCAGCACGCTCGCAACGCGCTCGCGCGCCTTGCATACGTCGCCGCGTGCGCGCAGAGCTTCATTTCACATCGTTATGGGCCCAACTAGGCTTTCGCCTTCACATTCTTAGAAAGTTCTAAGCATCCCCCGTAATTTTTTCGCCTGTGTCCAAGCGTTCTTTTCAAGACACTGAAGCCAGCAAAGGTAAATATGCGTACCAAAGAAAAAAAAGTATAACTACGCTCTTTGATTTACGGGTTTTCCTTTGCTTAAATTAAGTCCCCGCCAATGTATATAAAAACCAGAAAGACAAGTTACCGTTCTCCATTTTGAATTTCCCTTCTCTTCTGTCGTTGTAATGGGGAGGCCTCTGTGTCTGTCCTCAACAGCTTCAGTCGTCATCCACCTTCACAGAGTGGTATGGCTCATTATTTTTTTGCTTCACGTGAGTTCTAGCCAGATTTTACACCAAGAAATTCATACCATGCTGTTACGCAATCTATATGTGACATACAAATTGTATCGTTCGTTTCTACAAAAATGAAAGAACTACCTAGCCCGTACCTCAAATGTGAGACGCGCCTTTGTCAAATATAAACGAAGCGAGGTCCACTCATTACCTCGATCTTGCCCTGCGTGGATTGTCAGGGAGCAAACAGTGCACAAATGCAGCAGTAACTTTATGTTATACGTTGCTTCATTCCCGTGTTACTTTCATGATTCGTGATGAACCGTAATAACATATTAAACTGTCGAGCTGTGCACGTTTTATTTTTAGGAGTTGAGCGTTGTGTCCGCCTTATTCATAGGAGTAACTCTTCCCGCACTCTTACGTAAAACTCATCTGTTCTTCGGGAGGAGTACGTAGCTTTCAGTTTCACAACTAATAAAGTGGTTCCGCGACCAACCTGCTTAATGAAAAAGATCTCTTGCTAAATTAAGTGTTCATATATCATCATCATCATCATCATCATCATTCGTCCACTGCAGGACGAAGGCCTCTCCCTGCGATCTCCACTTATACCTGTCTTGCGCTAGCTGATTCCAACTTGCGCCTGCAAATTTCGTAACTTCATCACCCCACTTAGTGTTCATATATAAATAATAACTAACAACTAAACTAGGAACTACGCATAGGCAACCTTTACAACTGTACCACTCATTGTAATCACAGTTACACGTTGACAACATCCAGCACAAGCACAGTACCGTTCGTACGCTACAAGTTTTGCATTATAACTTCGCACTGTTTTATTGTCATACAATCAGCATAGAAGGCTTAAACCTACCCGATCCGTTTGTCTGAATGGGCGTTCTTGCGGAGCGGGCGAAGCCTCGAGCCGCAGCTGCGCAGTGGGGGAGCATGACGTCAGCGGCAAACGCCAGCACGCGGGCCTAGGATGGCGTCGCGTGGTAAACAAAACACGAAGCAAAAGACGCTGGCTCGCGCTCTCGGCTGCTACGCCACATCCGCCGTTTCTCCTCCCTCCGCAGAATGTTCCTAGTATTTCCTACAAGTAAGCTGGGTTTAGCGCTTACTACACCATACATTTTGTCCTTTGGTGCGTGTCAATTAGGCACAAGCCATGGGTCAATGATTTCTGCTATCCACAAGTTTATTGAAGCGTCAGGAAGGCTTCACTGCTAGGGTACCGACCGTGGGACACTTCACTTTATTTTTTTCCCCTAAATTTATGAATATGCCCTATCAAATTTTCTGTTGGCATTGAGTTGAATATTGATTTGTATTTAATGCGCCTTTCTCCCATTTTATTTTGTTAGACGCACATTTCAAACAATCTAATGTGGCCAATCCCCCCTGTGGGTACGAGCCATGTTTTGAGGCAACAACAACAACATCGTTCTTCTTGTGGGTGGTGCTTTGAGTCCTCATACGCGGTGATTCGCATATCGTAAACAACCAGCGTAGTGGTTGGCGCGTTGGAGCAGAAGCGTTAGTCCTCCAAAGCAAACGAAGCTTCTTAAGGAAATCAAGGTGTCCCAACAGAATTCCTAAGACTGTGCTTACTGACCTATGACGAATCAGCAAGAGATCATCCCAAATTTTATTATCAGAAACAATACAGACTTAGATATATTATCAGGCACAGCCGCCAAGCTCATGACTGTGTTGGGTACGTTCTTTTCCGGTTCGGAGAAACCGATACCTGGCTTCGCTACATCTGTTGCACTAGCCGTATAAGAGGCGGGTTTATCGTGAGTAGAAACGGTGCATTTCGGTAAATAAGAAAGGCTACTTTCATCATCATCAGTCAGCTAAGGCGTTGCGCTGCTGAGCACGAGGTCGCGGGATCGAATCCCGGCCGCGGCGGCCGCATTTCGATGAAGGCGAAATGCAAAAACGCCCGTGTGCTTGCGTTGTAGTGCATGGCTTCAGAACGGCGCAACAAGACGACAGACGAAAGAACACACGAACACATCGTCTGTCGTCTTCCTTGTTGCGCCGTTCTGAAGCCATGCATCCGTACCAACTCGCCCAATTATCAGTGCGTTGTAGTGCACGTTAAAGAACCCCAGGTGGTCAAAATTAATCCGGAGCCCTCCACTACGGCGTGCCTCATAATCAGAAATGATTTTGGCACGTAAAAGAAAAACACCAGAAAGAACACGATTTCTGTGATCATAGATTTGTTCTTGCCTGGATCGTCTGTCTTTATATGCGTGAAGTTTACTATCTGTGACTGTGCAACATGTTTATTTGTCTTGGTTGACGCATTATATACAGACGTTTGCTTAGATACGTAGATTTATTGCAGACATATACTTAAATATCTCGTTGCGAGGTTTTGCGTATACAAACCGTGAACTTGGTTTCCATCGCCACTTCTTGCCCTGTATCTTCGCATTTGTATATTCCATTCTATCTTCGTATTGCTAATTGATTACAGTGATTGATTCGTATTACAGTGAGTACATATAAAAAGCAGAAGTTCCGCAAAATATACATGTACTCACTGTTGCGACTCTAATTTCGGTGCAATTACTCATAATACACGACCGGTAACAGTTGCTCCTGCGCAGTCCATTGCGACGAAGGACAGTGTCATTCCCAGGTTTTTCCCTGGACGTTGCATATGTACAAAAGTGTAAACAAGGTTCTTGAATGACTTCATCAGATTCATCAAAATATTTCTCCACAACTTGTTCATTTTATGGCCTTTACGTTTTTCATATCAGCTGCATACACTGCTTTGCTGGTTTCGAACTGACATAATTCAAAAGTTCGCGTGATATTTCCTTTACTTATTAAATAGACAAAAAAAAAACGCGGAAGCATTGATATCAGTTATTTCTGCCACAATGAAAAAATACATATTTTACTTCTTTTGACAGTGCCGAGCGTTCCATAAGTCGTGTGCACACCTAATATACATTGGCATTGGCGATGGCGATGCAGTTATTATTCATGTATTTGATCACTCGACAACTTCTTTAAGGAGAAGGCCACGCTGCAACGTGAGCCCCCCCCCCCCCCTCGAACAAACTTTCTGGCTACGCCACTGACGCGACCTACCAGTGGTGATGAGCGCACGTACGAGGCCACGTTATCGCCGTCTCGTGAAAAGTAAATGACACGGCCCGACTCTCGATCGTCTGGCTGACAAGCGGCCGAAAATCACCGATAGCGTTGCACGCGCCACAGGTATTAGGGTTGATAATGTCGATAAAGGATTAATCGATTCAATGTATCCCTGAAAACGATTTATCATCATCGATGTCCGCCTTTCATTTAATAGACTTAATCGAATAGACATGTTCGATTAATCGTTTTCTAGAGTTTGACAGCAGTGGCGCGAAAATTTTGAAACCGTAGCACGATCAGTGAATGTGCGGCTGGGGTAGAGAAACTGTCGACTGTTTTTCCAAGTGACGAGTGATGCCGAGCCGAACACTTCCCCCCTCTTCCTCCACACGCCACCAGAAGCCGGAGGCTTGAAATGTCCGCGCAATTCATGGCATACTATAGAAAACCAGTCGTTAATCGCCGTTTCACTCCCAGTCCACTAAAGACGTGGAACAGCATTCGTGCCGGTTTGGAGCATGTATTTGACATAGCGATGGAGTTTATGCAGATTCCACCAAATCTATAGCTTTCAAGCGTCTATTCTCGCATGCTGGTTGTGTGGCCATTCGAAGAAGGTGTCGGTTCCACCCAAACATCCAGCCAGTTGGACATTCCTTCGCTCTGTAGGAAAGAGCATGTGACTTAAAATCCTAAACCAGTATTTTCTTTTCCCCTGTGCATATTGCAATTTCTTGCAATTTTAGTTCACCTTTCACGTTTGCCCATCTTATTTTGTTTAACTGTACAGTACAGGGATTCACTAGTACAATGGAACTTGCATACATTTTTTTTATAAATTCCTCTGATGATGCGGAAAGTAATTTTGATTACAATACAAACGCGGCCGTGTAAATACTATGAGCACGCATTATGAAAAATATATTTTCACGGCCCGAAACGATGGGGAAAATGCGGCGACACGCATGCCTCTCGTCCGCCATTTCATATGGGCGCTCATTTGCATAATTCGCGCGGCTCGTCGCACCACAAATTATGGCGGAATAACTCTGCAAGTGTGTGCACGCAGGGAAGGCAAAATGTGTGCTGGAGAATATCGCTGCCGCCGATTTCAGCTATGATGTATGCTTCAAATGCCATTCACTTTGCTTGCACTTCAATTCTGTGAAAGCTGTATGGGTAATTGTGCTATTGTCAGAAAACACGAAGTGCTGGAAAAAAAATTTCGCTTCTATGCGAGAACATCGCACTACAGCTTTAGCAGTTTTGAACGGGTGCGGAGTTATTTTGGAGATTTAGGCTGTGGATTATTTTTCGTAGATTTGGTGCAGCCAAGTATCATTTGAATCAAATAAGTTTCAGCGTCTCGAAGCACACGGGCTAGCGACGACAGACGCCGCAGTGGAGCATTCCGCAATACTTTTGCAACACCCGAGAGTCATTAACGTAGGCCTAAACCCAAGTACACTAGCGTTTTGTATTCCGACCCAATCAGAACGCAGTCGCTATGGCAGATAAAACGAACCCATGACTTCATCATCAGGAAGACAACGATAACCACCGAGCCATCACGGCGGGTAACAACTCCTGTTTGGAGCAAGGATGTTGCACTTGGTGCTGAATTTACAGCTCCCGTGTAATTAGGACTGTGTTATTCTCCTTTCCTAAAGCTTAGTACAAGCGAACTTACCTTTCCTGCAGGCTTATGGGGTGCAGCCATCCGTTCACGCTTCCAATCGAACTTTATTGAGCGTGATATACTTCTTTCGCGCAAAGATAAAATGCGGCAGTCATGGGACCTTCAGGCTGATTCACACTACGCCTACACGAAACGATTTTGGTCTGCTGACTGATGACGCGAGCAGTTTACAGGACGGAAAACGTTGTGCCCAATGGTTTAAAAGAAAGAAAATGCTGTCGCCAACACTCAGCAGACCAAAATCGGTGCCGTGTCGGCCTAGTATGAATCGGCCTTTCCATGGAAAGATCCAGTGACCGATCATGATGCAACATGTCCGCGATCAAAACCTTGATCCGCAAGCGCCGGCACAGAAATCGACGTAATTTGCGTAGGATTCATTCGCAGCTTGTTCCTCTGATCTCTCCGAAGGTTTGCGGTCATAATCACATTGTGTGATCACAGTCCCAAATAATGTTCGCTCTTTTTTTTTATCGGGCATCATATGATAGAAATGAGCGGAAGCACCATATTATAGGATCTTTGGTAAACGTTTCTCAGTCGACAAAATGGGTGAAATCGCGCTTGAGGTTCCTGAAAGCGTCCTACGCCCACAAGCGGTGTCCGCTGCTGCTGTTGTCGGCGCTGAGAACAATGCTGCTAAAGGCACAGCGAAGCAATAAGTGTTCTTGTTGACCTGCAACTTTCAAACACGCAATAACAGAGACTTGCATCTCCTCATTGCACAAACTGACGGCTGCATATGACAGTTTTTTTACTCTGCGTGCTTTATTTGAGGCGCACCTGTCTGCCACAAGTGCCAGACGACATGCGCCGCTGAGAACCGTTGAACGCAGCGCCACTTTTGCGTCATGGTGGGTAGAAGTGGCGTACTACGCTCCAAATGGGTTGATCGGCACACGCGGCACACCTGCTCCTGTAGCTACGATAGAAAAGCGCGTTCCAAGATGGCGCATCTCCCATCGAAGGCGCACGCTGCCGAAGGGACCCTGAAATGAGTTGAACGATTTAAAATGTACAAACGTACTGAGTCGTCAGCGTAGATCATTCTGATTATTAAGTGACGCATCGAAGCGCTCCACGTAAAGCGTTTAATTTGCTATAAGGTTTTAAAAAGGTACATCGCTACCGATCGCAGCACGCCACTCGGCCGAGTTTTCAGCCGCCCCTGACCAAGTGACGCGAAGTGACCATATGACGTGGGGGCGAGCTATCCGATTGGCTGCCCAGGGTGTGTCATCGAAAACTTTTCCAACATCATGGTGAACTTCACGCCGAAGGATTACTACCACAATAGTGCAGTAACGAATTGTATTTTACTTTGCTGATGGTATTTACCCGCTGCTGCTGGCGCGCTTCTCACTCCGGCGTTTTCACAGCGAGTTTCCGCGGTCATCGAGCGAGACGTGTTCATGTTTACCTGGGCGCGCGTGACTCCATGCTTGTCTACTTAGTTGGTAAACTAATGTTTACAACTTTATGCGGCCTATTATACTATCCTTGCTTCGTATAGCTCTACTAATTTGCTATCGCAATCGATACTTCGCCTTTCGGATGAAACTGCAACCTTTTCTGCAAAATTCGTGATCATGTTCTTTCTCTTCATTTGATATGACCTCAGCTGGAGCCGATAGTATCAGTATATTATACTGTGGTCGCACAATCAGGACATTTTGCAGGGGCATGCATCCTTCTTTTTCACATACTTCGGCGCTGTACACCGACTAAACCGGATTTTGTAGCACTGAATGTTGACCAATAACTTATGCACATCAGCTAAGCTCTGCTTAAGTCGCAGTTTCGCCCGAAAGACGAAGCATCGATTGCGATGGCAAATTAGTGGACAGCTATACGAAGGAAGGATAGTATTTTTATTGGCCGTATAAACTTGTAAACATAGATTAACAAGCATGGTGTCACGCGCGCACAAGCAAACATGAACGCATCCCACTCGATGACCGCGGAAACTCGCTGTCAAAACGCTGGAGTGAGTAAGTGTGAGCAGTCATCTGCGGCGCGGCTTTCAAGATACGGCGGCCCGAGCGGGCACGCGCGGCGTAGAACGCCCCCCTCTCTACCCTATACCCCCGGAGCCTTGCGGCCCCGGCGGGCCGCCCGACCGCCCAGACTGACTGGGAATAATTATACTTGCACACACTTTAGGCCTATGGGAGAAAAGAAAATGAACTATGAAAAGCTCCAGTCACTTCCCTTATCATAGACCGATCAATGTACAATATATTAAGGAAGAATTCAAGTGCGTTATAGAAACCAATTTTTGCTTGTGGCAAATTAGTTCTGCGGAAGCCCGCAAGATGGAGGAAGGTTCATGAAAGACAAAATTGGCATCCACCCGACTGTAGCACTGAACTACGAGGTAAAACCCATTGGGTTTCCTTACATTTTTCTGTTTATTAACTATAGTATAGTAACAAGTAACTACATTGATTCCTCGCAATCGTGTAGTATTTGCGGGACGTTGGTCTACACGTAACGTTTGTAAGTTACCATCTAGATGGCGCTCGCCTGCTCGTAATTAAATGCGTAAGTTATACAGTAATCCCCTGTTACATTATAGTGGTGCGGGCCATGACATTTCGTTTATGCCAGAGTTTCAGCGCAAGAACAACCAAAGAACCAAACTCGAGCGAGTAAACAAAGGGGGGACGCTGAGCGCAGACTATCAAGTGTTTCTAGAAACAATTTCTAGAATTTTCTAGTACCAATTTTCTAGAAACAACAGGATACATATGTGGCCTAATCGTATGCGCAAAGTTGCCCTAGCTCCCAGGCCTATATTGACGTCAACGAATGTCACCGATTAAGCTAACCTCGTATGGACCCAGAACTTTGGGCATGCGGTTACGCAACGCATATAGATCTTTTCTGGAAAATGAGCATTCGATAGTTCGATCCCGGCGCCTTGTGTTTGTGTAATCCCTGCAGCCTGGTCTTCGTTTATCTTGCGCAAAGGCTCTAGTATACAACCAAGTACAAGTTGTATGGGAAGGTTCGGAACGCTCCGTGTATATCTTTTTTTTCTCGCCGAAGGCAGCCTCTTATACGTGACACATATATTATACTAATACGTGAGTGGGAGTGTTGCAAAACCCTTGTGAACAATGTAACAAATTGCCGTAAGATATAAACTGATAGAGAAATTTGTCCGCTTTGAATGCTCCAACAGATGGAGTTTACTGCGATAATGCAGAGCTGCGAAATTGTATACTTCATGCCTCTACTTTTCTCAATTCATTATTAAAACATTCAGGCCTTAAATCAAAATTTCACTAAGGTAGTCACTATATATGGTTTAACTTTCTCAAATACAACAAATTTCATTAAAGTCGGCCCAGTGGTTATTTTAGAAAGGCTCTTCGGCGTTTTACACGTATTTGAATAGGGGGCATCGGAGTTGGGCCCGAGCTCAAGCTTCCTCATAAAATAACATTTGCTCGGCATTCAATGTTCCTTCCACTGAGACCTCTGCATACGCACATCAGGAACATTTTAGTGTGCGTGCACACAACGATCATGCCCGCAGAGGAAGGCAGCAGGGGTCCAGGCCCCGCCACTGAGCCGATTGAGCAAAGCATTTACGCTGCGTCCGCTTTGCACGTCGTTTCTGCAGTGAACACATAAAATAAAGAACCAGTGAAATGCACACGGCGTCCTTGGAGGCCTTCGTACCATCCCTGCAGGGTCGGCTCAAGCGTCCGTGTAATTGATGTCGCAATAACAAAGATGTCTAACCGCGAAGCCTGTCTATAGTCGCAATGTACTCACCGATAATGTGAGTGCGTTGTCGGCGACCCGCATCGCGGCGTCCGAGTCCCACCAGTCGTTCTTTTGCTGTTCGCCTTCGTCATGCCTTATATCCTGGAACAATGAGAGTGAGTCACGCGTTCACCTCACGTGGGGAACCAAGACAGGGCAGTGCGCGAGTTCGAGCTGGTAGAAACAAAGAACGCACGTGGCTTATACATGGCTTTGTTTTTGATCGTGTTTTTTTAAACTTAACCTTGTTACTCATACAATTTTCTTTAATTTCTAAATTCCAACATCAAAAATGTTAATTCCCTTTATCAGCTTATTTTAACAACCAAATTCATTCCCAATCGTCCACTGTGGGTATGCGCCAAGACCACTCATGTCAGCAGCAACTGCCATGGCATAATTGTTAACACTGTTATCAGGCAGCCATTGTCAGAATCCACAATGAATATGCTCGCGGAAAACGTTCTGAGGCTATAAAGGGAAAGCTTCAGGGGGCGGATCTTGTGCACAATTCTTACTGCGCCAAGCATGAAAGCTTTTGGTTTCTTGGGAAACGTACCTAGTAAGCGTAGCTTCCACGTGCATTGGCGTAACATTTGTGCAAACAGCGAAGAGATAAGCGAACAAATATGCAAATTTAATGCTGAGTGGTACATTTTCTCTTCTTTTGCACTTGTACATCTTGTAAATTTTTTCTAAACTTGTAAATATTGCACTTGTTTCGAATGGCCAGAAAGAATGCATTGAATTTCATTGGAATTAACAGGGAAAAAAATACAGTTTGAGGATTTTGTGTGCTTAGTAGTCCGGACAAGCAGGATCGTATGTAATATATATGTACCAAAAACACAAAATAATCATTGAAACAATTGGCCATTCTACCAGAAAGCTTTTTTATCATTAATTACAATCTGCATGTCAGCTCTGTCTTTACTGGGATTTAAAATATTATTTAGTTGATTCCATGTTAAATGACTTCTTTTTTAAGATTTCGCTGTTCAACTTGTGCATGTAGTCGTTCTCCAATCGTCTCAGGTGTGACGTAACCTTAATGCTATATGCCCAAAATAGAGAAAAATCGTCCAAGTTTCTGCTTGGCAGTAAACACTTTAATTAGGGTCTTTTGTCTGTATAAATTCCAAACACTCGTTTTTTATCCATTGTTTACGTGCCTTTTTTTTCTGTTTAAAAAATGTGTGGAAAATATTCCTCATATATCGGTCTAATAGTGGCAATGAAAATATCATAAATTTTTTTTTCTGCATCAGTGATCTCATGCATGAAATTCCCGTTTGTATTAGTGGGTCTGGCATAAAAAATTCCTCAGTGTCGCCTCGCTTATGGACTGGTATTTGTTTACAGCACACTTATCTTATGTCTTTTACCAAATCGCTGAATAAACAGAAAAATAGGTAGACCACTGCCAGTGAATAACCTCTACATGGTGGCGGCTATGGTGTCTACAGTATGGTAGATCAACTTCAAATGATTTCAATTGAAATTGCTCTCACTCTTCTTATTGCTGTATTCCAAGGTTATACGTTTTTGTCTTGTAGTTTATTTTGCCAATTTCAAAACACTTTTTGCAAAACATTTCACCGGCTAAACAAAATGGGCTCTACAAAATTGGTAGTTTTTACCTTTTATATTTATTAGGCCGTACCTGTGCAGTGAAAGCCAAGGAATAACATTTCTTCTATTTTGTGTATTTAGGTAGCTGCCTAGGTTTAAATGCACTTCAGTAAGTTTGTCCACATCGCATTAAATTCACACATTCTCAACAAACGCAGGTAGATCGCACATTGTATAGTAGGTCACTTGCGCATTTACATAAGAGGAACTCTGTGTCCTGAGCGGCTAGGACGTTGTTGAGCCTGAAAGTAGCGGACGCAGTAAGCGCGCCATTTGCTACTCACTACATTCTTCGAGCGTACGCAGTGTACCCCAGACTGAATGGGATAAATTATACTTGAACACATGCACAAATTTAAGGCCTATTGGAGAAAAGAAAATGAACTCTGAAGCCAGTTTCCCTCAAGCTCCCTCATTATCGCCTCATCAATGTACAGTGTATTAAGGAAGAATTAAAGTGCGTTATAGAGAGCAATTTTTGGTTCTGCGGAGTCCCTGAAGCTGGAGGAAGGTTCATGAAGGGCAAGAATTGGCATCCACCCGACTGTAGCACGGCCGGAACTACGAGGTAAAGCCATTACGTTTCCTTTAATTTGTTTTGTTTATTTATTAACTATAGTATAACGAGCAACTATTCATTCCTCGCTATCGCGTAGTATTTGGTGGGCACGTAACGTTTGTAACTTATACAGTAATCCCCTGTTACATTATAGTGGTGCGGGCCATGACATTTCATTTATGCCAGAGTAAGAAGAACGGAAGAACCAGACTGGAGCGGGAACACAAAGGTGGGACACTCAGCGCAGACTATCAACTGTTTATTTTCCAGAAACAGGATACATATGTGGCCTAATCGTATGCGCAAAGTTGGCCTAGAAGCTTCCAGGCCTATATTGACGCTAACCATTGTCACTGAATGAATTAATCCCGTTTTCGCTCAGAATTTCGCGCATGTGGTTAGGCAGCGCATATAACGTCCTGTTTCTGGAAAACGAACGGTTCATAGTTCGATCTGGGCGCCTTGTGTTTGTGTACTCCCTGCTTCCTGGTCCTTTCGTTGATTTTGCGCAAAAGCTTTAGTATACAGGGTGTCCCAACTATCATGCACCAAGATTTAAAAATATGCAAATGCCACGTAGCTGGGCAAAACCACGGTAATGGTGTTTGCCGTCGCTTGGAGATTCTAAGATTATTTTCTGCATTCCGCCTATTTACATAATTACTCTTGTTTCAGTAAATAATGTTCTTTCGGTGGTTTTACGTGCCAAATCCAGTTCTGATTATGAGGCACGCCGTATTGGAGGGCTGCGGATTAATTTTGACCGCCTGGGGTTCTTTCTTGAGCTTTCACTGGCGCACCCAGCGTACGGAGCATGGCGACAATTTTTAACGTGCACTACAACGCAAGCACACGGGTGTTTTTGCATTTCGCCTCCATCGAAATGCGGCCGCCGGGGCCGGGATTTGATCCCGCGACCTCGTGCTCAGCAGCGCAACGCCTTAGCTGACTGAGCAACCCGGCGAGTAATATTTCGATGAATAGTGTCAATGACAAAATTGTAGAGCAACATGAAAAACACATGAAACAGCGTTCTGTTGCTCAATACGTGCTATATAAAAATTGGAGGACGCTTAAGGTTAGCCTTTAAGAGTGGAACGCGATAGCGTTATCGGGCTCCGTTCGCATCACATTTTTCTTTATGAGTAGGCTTCACTGCAACACACAACGTGGGAAAACTAGCTTACAAAGACCAAGCTTACACTGATCCCCTTAAAGTCGGCTGCACGTTTAAACACTAATGCATTCCTGGGAAGACATTTTTACACGAGCAATTTAAGCCGTCTTAGATAAAAATGCGAAGGCCCTAGGACCTTTTTAACAGCAAAGCTTTTCTAGCTAACCGTAAAAAGTGGCATCTGCTGTCGAAAAACCTCGCCGAGCTATGACGTCACTGCGTTTCCGAGCAACCACTTCACAGAGCGGCGTGTGCCTCGCCTCGTCTCCGTGCCGTCTGAATGTTGCCTTGACATAGAACGTCAAGGAGAGGGAAGGAGAGCATACGCGCGGCGCAGGCAATGCTCGGGAGAGGGAAAGAGAAAATGAGAACGAGATAACGAAATTGTAGCAGCACCAACAAGGCATCGCGCTGAGCATTGCCGACACCGTCCGCGTTGCCTAACCGCGCATGCACCGAAGCAGTAGCGATGACGTCACCTCGCGTTGCCTAGTAACCGCCGGCGCCGGTGCGCGCTCGCTGCACCCGACAAAGACACGGCTCCTGCCTGCCTGCGTTTGTGGCATGCCAGGAACAGTGTCGCTCGTAGGCGCCGACGTGTCCAGCGCTAGTCACGCGAAATGTCGCGATAGGGAAGGTACCTCAGAAAATCATCGCTTGAGAATACCTTCCCTACATGCATAGTTAAGTTAAACCAAGTTAAGACCTAGCAGCAACCAAGTTAATACCTAGCAGTAGCAGCCAGTAAGACTTGAGGATTAACACTTTCGCTCTGCCTAAGCTTTGCACGACTGAGAGCAAATTTGCCTCAATCGATGCCGGAAATCGGATGTACGGGCGTGAAAATGTTAGCTTTTGAGAACGAGGCGAAAACGAATCGAATGGTGTTAGAAGCAAATTGAATCGAATATCGAATCACGTCAATTATTTTAATAATTGCTTGTTGCCCCGAGGCGCACGCGTGTCCAAGATTTAGAAAGGCTCGGTTTTGAACATTCGCCTCAATGTTGCCTAGAAGCAAAGTACAGCGAAACACCATCAGAATTGGAGGACGCTAAAGCTTCGCCTTTACGAGTGGAACGCGATAGCATTCAAAGATCCCTGGCTGCTTATCAGGCTTTTTTATCGTATATTCAAATTACAATCCGACGCTATCACGCCTGTAGGTTGTGGTTACCTCTTATTTTACGATTTTTCTGACGGATTTTACTTTGAGAAATTCAATTTTTGTTCAGTAACGCATGGCGTTAAGGGCCCCGTACTGCAGAAAATCCGCCGTCGGCGTCGGTCGGCGTCCGCGGCCAATAAAATAGTCCCCAACAACCCCGACCGCGCAGGCCCTCCGCGTGGAGCAGTGGCCTACGCTTATCTCCATTACTTATTATTAATTTTTTGTGTTTTGCAAGTATTTCAATGGAGAAATCGCACTTGGCCCCGAGCCATAGCTACCTGTTAAGATTTTCACGGTGATTGCGCAATGCGTTGCAGTGCACACACCATTGCGTGTATTCCAAAGCCGAGTACCAGACGGTTCTTACCGTGTCCATAAAATGTGATATGGCCGCAGACAGGAAGGTACGAAGGCGCTGTGTCCTGGCATTTCCGAGTAGGCGGCTCGACCCTGTCAAAAGTGGAAATGTTTTCAAAAGAATGTTTCAAATCGAATATAGGGGTGTGGCGAATATTATTTGAGGCGAAGTCAAATACAAATTTAATAGTGCCAGAAGCAAATCGAATCGAATGTCTAATACCTTTCGAATAGCTTGAGAAAAGCTACCGAATACTGTATAGCCTTCTCAATATTATTTCAATTTACCCATCCTGGTATTCACAACGTTGGAAAGTTTATCATCCCACCGTAAACTAGAAATCAAGCTTTGTTAAAGGCACATTATTTTTCGCAAACTCGGGGGTCTTGGAAGCACACGCCGCGTTTAGACCGACAACTTCAACTTGGAAACTTCAATATTGAATGGGGGGCTAGTTGGTTGTGGTGTCATATTTTGGAGCCCGAAACACAGGACGGGAGCGTCATAGAAAGTCGTCGCACAAAAACACATAAAAACACGTCGCATTTGCCATGTTTCTTTTAGTGAGAATCCTGTAGCTTAGAAAAAATGATATACGACGATTAGGACTAACATGATTTCGTCTAAATAGCAATTAGCTCCTTAAATAATCAAGTAGAACATTACCCACCATAGCAGTATGTCCCGAAATTAATAACCCAAACGACTGTTACAGGCACTTAAGTATTGCGAACATTTTATTTTTGCCGATCCTTCTGGTATTCTGTCGCATCGCGAGGCCAACCCTGGCTTTAACTGTGGCGCTGCATCGAGCGATGCAATCAAGTAGAAAAGAATTAAAAATGCAGAGTACTGCAAGACACCGCGCTTTGCGTCCTGTAATTGCGAAGCCTGTATTGTCGCTGCAACATAAATGTTCGTGACAGTGAAATCTTGCGACTGATCTATAATATTTTAACTGCAAAGCTACAATAAAGACCTCGTGGCCATCAATATGACCTCGAGAATTAAAAAAAAGTTATGCTTCAGCCAATTTGGCCTCTAATGACATTGTTCGATTAGTTATTCTAAAGTTGTGAATTTTCGCACATCCTAATCGGATGCACGTGTGTTCAAATAACGCATAACAATACGGTCGCCTTTTTCTCTCTGGGTTGTGGCTTCAAGCAAACCAAAAGGTTCAATTTGATGTCGATATCTGACTTAAAATTAGTTTAATACACACATTCACCAAAAGTATCGGCCTGCTTCGCAGTGATTGTCCCTCCTTTCTCTAACTAAACTTTGAATTTGCTGCTTCAAGACAGCCATGACCGCACACAATTCGCGGATTTGAATCCAAAGCAGGCCGCTACCACAAAGGCGGAGGGCCTAAGTGACAAAGAACTTGTCATGGTGACGTATAGCGCGAAAAACCACGTGGACACAATCATAAAGTTTACTAACCTAATTTCTTAGAGATAACTCGAGCGCTGCGATTTAGATGGCGATGAAATAAACGGCCATTTTCTGTTCTGGATTTGTCTGGCCTCCGTGCTTTGTAAACATTTCCATGCTAATATAAAATTTCTAACTTCACCAAAATTTTTAAAATGAAAAGGTGAATTCAAATACATGTTCTTAAAAATGTGGATCTTACTTTATTTTTTAACTTAAGATGCATATGACTAGCACACTGCAATGAATTGGAGCACAAGCGTTCTATGCA
Source organism: Dermacentor silvarum (assembly GCF_013339745.2). NCBI lineage: Eukaryota > Metazoa > Arthropoda > Arachnida > Ixodida > Ixodidae > Dermacentor > Dermacentor silvarum. The sequence goes on from NC_051154.1 coordinate 34,404,689, forward strand.
TACAGATGCACATAGAGGTTTGACATTCATATAAATTAACAGACCACGAGAGTAGATTATATAAAGAATCGGAGAGTTTTATTCATGATTTTCTGGGTCACTGAAAGTTTTCTTGCTTCAGACACCTACCGCGAAGCTGTCCATCGAGCTTGAACCGGATGTTAAGGCGTCAGTTGGGCAATGTTGGTCAGATGAAGGACCCGGTTGTGCCTGCAGTTGCCGACGACTAGCGGCACTTTTTGTCTAGAGGAATGAGGGAAAAAAGAAGGTGGGGGGGGGGGGGGGGGGGGCGTCAGGACTGCAGTCATGTGTGCTTCCCTTCAACCGAGTAAACTCTAAAAAAATCCACAATGTGAAAGTATAGTAACGAAAGATGTACAATCGTGTTATACTGGATTCATATGAGAGGCGGATCAACATTGGATCACTTCACAGCTAGCATTCACATGATGGAGAAAAGCAAACGACAATGCATACAAACTAACCCGATTTTAACACCTCAAAGTGTGGACGACAGACCATGACAGATGACGTGATAGTATAAAATGCACCAAATCGTTTTCCTGATTGTCTCATAAAAGCATTTCTACGGTTTACATGCATTTGAGTAGAGACATCCGAGCGAGACGGTTCTTACCGAGTCCATAAAAGGCGATACGTATCGGCCACAAACAGGAATCTACGAAGGTACTGCGACTTGGCCCACAGCAGTCGGCTGCGAAGGCTCACCGCGTAGACCCTGTAGCGGAAATGTTTTCAAAGGAAATTGGACGTAGGGGCGTGAAAATGGTAGCTTTTGAGAACGAGGCGAAAACGAATCGAATGGTGTTAGAAGCAAATTGAATCGAATATCGATTACCTCTCGAATAGTTTGCGAATCTTCTCCGCGGCGCCGCTTCCCGTCACCCCCGCCGGAAAACTAGCCAGCGCGACCGATGGGGGTGAGGTCGCTGGAAAATCTGTGCTGCCGACTGAGATACCCCAAACTATTTTCATGCTGAAGAATAGGGTTCATGTGTGTATTGACGGTGTGTCTACCATGGCTTTAGTCGACACGGGTGCAACTGTTTCCGTCATGGGTGTGCTGTTTAAGTCTTCTGGGACGCAAGGTCATGTTTCATTAGGACCAGAGCACAAGTTTTCGTGGAGTGGGTGGTGACTCATTATATCCGGTCGGAGTTTGTAATGTGGATGTATCATTAGGTGGTCGAGTTTTTAACACTGAGTTTATTGTCCTTCCTCGTTCCACCCACGATGTGATTCTAGGGATCGACTTTTTACAGTTGTGTGGTGCCAATGTTGACTGCCGCACGGGAGAACTCAGTGTGGGCGAAAGGGCTTTATCTGTGATCTCGGAAGACTCACCCAACCAAGAGAGAGTGTTTTGCGTCTCCGAGGATACCGTTGGGCCCGCTTTATCCGCGATGGGCGTTTCAGTTGTTTGTTCTACTCGCAACCCGTTCGATGGTGCAGTGGACCCTGTACATGTGAACTGCCTAAAGAAAAACGTGTTGGTTTCTCATTGCATGGTATCGGTGCTGAATGGACGCACATGACTATAGGTGATAAATTGTTTTACTGAAGCGGCGGTGCTGCCTCAAGGCTTAAAGCTGGCCACATTTCAAGAAGACTCGCCGATACCCATGGCAGTGCTTACAGAACTTCCGGACACAGCAAAGCCAGTAACATGCGCCCTGTGGACTCAAAATTTGTTTCCATGGTCGCTAAATCGCTCAGTGACCATAATCGTGATGCGTTGGTGGCGCTCCTTGTGAAACACTACTCAGTATTCGACTTCACGCAGCACGACGGCCCGACATCGATCCCTGTGTCTAGAACTCGCCACCGCATCAACACAGGATCTGGTCAACGGATTCGACGAAAACCATATCGCGTGTCGCCCGCAGAGCGCAAGATAATCAGTGAGCAAGTCGCAGAAATGCTAACCAAAGGAGTCATTCAAGAGTCATCTAGCCCTTGGGCAGCACCAGTGATATTGGTGAAAAAGAAAGATGGTACGTGGCGATTCTGTGTTGATTACCGACGCCTAAACAACGTTACCAAAAAAGACGTGTACCCGCTTCCGCGAATAGACGACGCGATCGATTGCCTTTGTGCGGCCTCGTACTTCTCTTCTGTTGATCTGCGGTCAGGTTACTGGCAGATACCTATGCACATTGAGGATAAGGAAAAAACTGCATTTGTAACGCCCGACGGATTGTTTGAATTTAACGTCATGCCTTTTGGGCTGTGCAACGCACCCGCACCGTTCGAACGGTTCATGGACACTACTGCGTGGCTGGAAATGGCAAGTTTGCATCTGCTACCTGGACGACGTTGTGATCTTCGGCCGAGCATTTAGTGAGCATAACACGCGTCTGGAGTGGTTTGGAGCGTCTCGAGCTGAACTGCTTGGATAAGGCTGGCCTGGTCCTCAATTCTACGAAGTGTCATTTTGAGGAGTGACAAGCTATTGTGCTAGGACATCAGGTCGATAAAGAAGGCATCCGACAAGATCCATAAAAGACTGTGGCTGTAGAGGCATTTAAGGAACCTCACAGTGTCAAGAGCAATTGCGAAGTTTTTTAGGCTTATGCTCCTACTTTCGCTGATTCATTCCCAGATTTGCTGACGTGGCCCATCCTCTCATGCGCCTTCTCCAGAAAGGCGTTCCTTTTGAGTGGACCACAGATTGCGACTCGTCGTTTCGTCAATTAAAGTTCCTCTTGACGTCACAGCCTATTCCTCGCCACTTCGATCCCTCAGCACCAACAGAGGTTCACACCGATGCGAGTGGTGTTGGCATCGAGCGCAATTATACAGTTACCGAGCAAGAGTGCTTGGCGGTCATCTTCGCGGTGCAACGCTTTCGTTCATACCTCTACGGGCGCCCCTTCACAGTGATCACGGATCATCATTCCCTGTGCGGGCGTGTGAATCTGCGGGACCCTTCTGGTCGACTTGCGCGTTGGGCTCTCCGCCTACAGGAGTACGATTTTGTTTCCTACAAGAGCGGCCGACGACACGCTGATGCTGACTGTCTCTCTCGGATGCCACTGCCGACGACTGAACGCGACACTGACAACTTCGACCAATACATCGCTTTTGTATCTCCAGAATTTCCTGATATGGGTACCTTCATATCCGAACAGCAGAAGGGCAAAAGCTTGCAGCCACTCTTCGCGGCTGCACACGAGCCTTTAGAAGATAGCCGTTTTCGCCTACGTGACTGCGTACTGTACAATAAGAGCTACTCGACCACTGGCGCGCGCTACCTTTTAGTTGTGCCCAAGAGTCTCCGCGTTCAAGTGCTATGTGCCATGCACGACGATCCCACTTCAGGTCATCTGGGATCCACACGAACATTCTACCGTGCTCAAAAGCGTTTTTACTGGCCCAAGGTGCTGTCACGATACCGAGCGGTACGTCCCCAGTTGCACCGAATGCCAGCGTTACAAACGACCTACAAACACACCGCATGGTCGACTTCAGCCAGTTCCGCCTTCAAGCGCCCCTTTTGAACAACTCGGAATAGACCTCCTGGGCCCCTTCCCGCGATCCTCCAATGGCAATCGTTGGGTTATTGTGTGTGTAGACCACCTCACCCGTTATTGTGAGACGGCTGCGCTGACATCGGCAAAAGCAACAGAAGTTTCTATTTTCTTGTTATATTCCGTTATTCTCCGACATGGGCCTCCTCGCATTATAATCAGCGATCGTGGGAGACAGTTTACTGCAGACGTTGTCGAAGAGACCCTTCGTCTTTGCCTATCTAGCTTCCGCCACTCGACGCCATACCATCTACAAACCAATGGTCTGGTCGAACGTACCAACCGAGCGCTTGCCAAGATGCTGTCGATGTATGTAGATTCCGCACATAAGAACTGGGACAGCATCCTACCTTTTGTCACCTATGCCTTGAACACCGCGAGACACGAGACCACCGGTTACCGTTCTTCCTCCTTTATGCTCGTCCGCCTCGTTACACACTCGACACCATGTTTCCCTACTTCGCTCATGACAATGACTATTACTAAGGTCCTCTGTCGAGCAGAAGAAGCGCGACGCATTGCTCGGCTACGCACCTTGGCCTCGCAGGACCTGTCAAAGATGCGCTACGACAGTCGTCGCCCATGTATATTTCGATCCTGGCGACCTTGTGTGTCTCTAGACGCCTTTACGGAAGCCTGGCACAAGCCAGGCTTCCGTAACTGCATTTGTAAACTGTGGCTATGTTCTTGGCCCACTATGTTGGGCCCTACGTTATAGTTGAACGCCTCAGCGAGGTCAACTATCGCTTTGCGCGCCTCACGAGCACTGGACGACACTCGGCCAAAACCGAAGTCACTCACGTTGCCCGCCTGAAGCCTTGCAATTCACGAACGACTGACTGACTTGCCCGTCGGGCTTCGTCTGCCAACGGGGAAATGTCACGAGCTCTCATAACAGAGGGCAGAAACAGCGCGAATGACCACGGGGACTGTCGGTGGAGAAGGAAGACAACGTTCGGCTGGTTGCTTTTGTACCGGGCTTGCAACACGCCAACCGTTCCGATTAATCTGCCCTGCAGATTTAAATAAACGCTTCACGGCGTAACAATATGATTTAGTTGATTCCATGTTAAATCACTTCTTTTTAAGATTTCGCTGTTCAACTTGTGCATGTAGTCGTTCTCCAATCGCCTCAGGTGTGACGTAACCTTAATGCTATATGCCCAAAACAGAGCAAAATCGTCCAAGTTTCTGCTTGGCAGGAACCACTTTAAATAGGGTCTTTTGTCTGTATGTATTCCAAACACTCGTTTTTTATCCATTGTTTACGTGCATTTTTTTTTCTGTTTAAGAAATGTGTGGAAAATATTCCTCATATATCGGTCTAATAGTGGCAATGAAAATATCATAAATTTTTTTCTTCTGCATCAGTGATCTCATGCATGAAATTCCCGTTTGTATTAGTGGGTCTGGCATAAAAAATTCCTCAGTGTCGCCTCGCTTATGGACTGGTATTTGTTTACAGCACACTTATCTTATGTCTTTTACCAAATCGCTGAATAAACAGAAAAATAGGTAGACCACTGCCAGTGAATAACCTCTACATGGTGGCGGCTATGGTGTCTACAGTATGGTAGATCAACTTCAAATGATTTCAATTGAAATTGCTCTCACTCTTCTTATTGCTGTATTCCAAGGTTATACGTTTTTGTCTTGTAGTTTATTTTGCCAATTTCAAAACACTTTTTGCAAAACATTTCACCGGCTAAACAAAATGGGCTCTACAAAATTGGTAGTTTTTACCTTTTATATTTATTAGGCCGTACCTGTGCAGTGAAAGCCAAGGAATAACATTTCTTCTATTTTGTGTATTTAGGTAGCTGCCTAGGTTTAAATGCACTTCAGTAAGTTTGTCCACATCGCATTAAATTCACACATTCTCAACAAACGCAGGTAGATCGCACATTGTATAGTAGGTCACTTGCGCATTTACATAAGAGGAACTCTGTGTCCTGAGCGGCTAGGACGTTGTTGAGCCTGAAAGTAGCGGACGCAGTAAGCGCGCCATTTGCTACTCACTACATTCTTCGAGCGTACGCAGTGTACCCCAGACTGAATGGGATAAATTATACTTGAACACATGCACAAATTTAAGGCCTATTGGAGAAAAGAAAATGAACTCTGAAGCCAGTTTCCCTCAAGCTCCCTCATTATCGCCTCATCAATGTACAGTGTATTAAGGAAGAATTAAAGTGCGTTATAGAGAGCAATTTTTGCTTATGGCAAATTAGTTCTGCGGAGTCCCTCAAGCTGGACGAAGGTTCATGAAGGGAAGAATTGGCATCCACCCGACTGTAGCACGGCCGGAACTACGAGGTAAAGCCCATTACGTTTCCTTTAATTTGTTTTGTTTATTTATTAACTATAGTATAACGAGCAACTATTCATTCCTCGCTATCGCGTAGTATTTGGTGGGCACGTAACGTTTGTAACTTATACAGTAATCCCCTGTTACATTATAGTGGTGCGGGCCATGACATTTCATTTATGCCAGAGTAAGAAGAACGGAAGAACAAGACTGGAGCGGGAACACAAAGGTGGGACACTCAGCGCAGACTATCAACTGTTTATTTTCCAGAAACAGGATACATATGTGGCCTAATCGTATGCGCAAAGTTGGCCTAGAAGCTTCCAGGCCTATATTGACGCTAACCATTGTCACTGAATGAATTAATCCCGTTTTCGCTCAGAATTTCGCGCATGTGGTTAGGAAGCGCATATAACGTCCTGTTTCTGGAAAACGAACGGTTCATAGTTCGATCTGGGCGCCTTGTGTTTGTGTACTCCCTGCTTCCTGGTCCTTTCGTTGATATTGCGCAAAAGCTTTAGTATACAGGGTGTCCCAACTATCATGCACCAAGATTTAAAAATATGCAAATGCCACGTAGCTGGGCAAAACCACGGTAATGGTGTTTGCCGTCGCTTGGAGATTCTAAGATTATTTTCTGCATTCCGCCTATTTACATAATTACTCTTGTTTCAGTAAATAATGTTCTTTCGGTGGTTTTACGTGCCAAATCCAGTTCTGATTATGAGGCACGCCGTATTGGAGGGCTGCGGATTAATTTTGACCGCCTGGGGTTCTTTCTTGAGCTTTCACTGGCGCACCCAGCGTACGGAGCATGGCGACAATTTTTAACGTGCACTACAACGCAAGCACACGGGTGTTTTTGCATTTCGCCTCCATCGAAATGCGGCCGCCGGGGCCGGGATTTGATCCCGCGACCTCGTGCTCAGCAGCGCAACGCCTTAGCTGACTGAGCAACCCGGCGAGTAATATTTCGATGAATAGTGTCAATGACAAAATTGTAGAGCAACATGAAAAACACATGAAACAGCGTTCTGTTGCTCAATACGTGCTATATAAAAATTGGAGGACGCTTAAGGTTAGCCTTTAAGAGTGGAACGCGATAGCGTTATCGGGCTCCGTTCGCATCACATTTTTCTTTATGAGTAGGCTTCACTGCAACACACAACGTGGGAAAACTAGCTTACAAAGACCAAGCTTACACTGATCCCCTTAAAGTCGGCTGCACGTTTAAACACTAATGCATTCCTGGGAAGACATTTTTACACGAGCAATTTAAGCCGTCTTAGATAAAAATGCGAAGGCCCTAGGACCTTTTTAACAGCAAAGCTTTTCTAGCTAACCGTAAAAAGTGGCATCTGCTGTCGAAAAACCTCGCCGAGCTATGACGTCACTGCGTTTCCGAGCAACCACTTCACAGAGCGGCGTGTGCCTCGCCTCGTCTCCGTGCCGTCTGAATGTTGCCTTGACATAGAACGTCAAGGAGAGGGAAGGAGAGCATACGCGCGGCGCAGGCAATGCTCGGGAGAGGGAAAGAGAAAATGAGAACGAGATAACGAAATTGTAGCAGCACCAACAAGGCATCGCGCTGAGCATTGCCGACACCGTCCGCGTTGCCTAACCGCGCATGCACCGAAGCAGTAGCGATGACGTCACCTCGCGTTGCCTAGTAACCGCCGGCGCCGGTGCGCGCTCGCTGCACCCGACAAAGACACGGCTCCTGCCTGCCTGCGTTTGTGGCATGCCAGGAACAGTGTCGCTCGTAGGCGCCGACGTGTCCAGCGCTAGTCACGCGAAATGTCGCGATAGGGAAGGTACCTCAGAAAATCATCGCTTGAGAATACCTTCCCTACATGCATAGTTAAGTTAAACCAAGTTAAGACCTAGCAGCAACCAAGTTAATACCTAGCAGTAGCAGCCAGTAAGACTTGAGGATTAACACTTTCGCTCTGCCTAAGCTTTGCACGACTGAGAGCAAATTTGCCTCAATCGATGCCGGAAATCGGATGTACGGGCGTGAAAATGTTAGCTTTTGAGAACGAGGCGAAAACGAATCGAATGGTGTTAGAAGCAAATTGAATCGAATATCGAATCACGTCAATTATTTTAATAATTGCTTGTTGCCCCGAGGCGCACGCGTGTCCAAGATTTAGAAAGGCTCGGTTTTGAACATTCGCCTCAATGTTGCCTAGAAGCAAAGTACAGCGAAACACCATCAGAATTGGAGGACGCTAAAGCTTCGCCTTTACGAGTGGAACGCGATAGCATTCAAAGATCCCTGGCTGCTTATCAGGCTTTTTTATCGTATATTCAAATTACAATCCGACGCTATCACGCCTGTAGGTTGTGGTTACCTCTTATTTTACGATTTTTCTGACGGATTTTACTTTGAGAAATTCAATTTTTGTTCAGTAACGCATGGCGTTAAGGGCCCCGTACTGCAGAAAATCCGCCGTCGGCGTCGGTCGGCGTCCGCGGCCAATAAAATAGTCCCCAACAACCCCGACCGCGCAGGCCCTCCGCGTGGAGCAGTGGCCTACGCTTATCTCCATTACTTATTATTAATTTTTATGTTTTGCAAGTATTTCAATGGAGAAATCGCACTTGGCCCCGAGCCATAGCTACCTGTTAAGATTTTCACGGTGATTGCGCAATGCGTTGCAGTGCACACACCATTGCGTGTATTCCAAAGCCGAGTACCAGACGGTTCTTACCGTGTCCATAAAAGGTGATACAGCCACAGACAGGAAGGTACGAAGGCGCTGTGTCCTGGCATTTCCGAGTAGGCGGCTCGACCCTGTCAAAAGTGGAAATGTTTTCAAAAGAATGTTTCAAATCGAATATAGGGGTGTGGCGAATATTATTTGAGGCGAAGTCAAATACAAATTTAATAGTGCCAGAAGCAAATCGAATCGAATGTCTAATACCTTTCGAATAGCTTGAGAAAAGCTACCGAATACTGTATAGCCTTCTCAATATTATTTCAATTTACCCATCCTGGTATTCACAACGTTGGAAAGTTTATCATCCCACCGTAAACTAGAAATCAAGCTTTGTTAAAGGCACATTATTTTTCGCAAACTCGGGGGTCTTGGAAGCACACGCCGCGTTTAGACCGACAACTTCAACTTGGAAACTTCAATATTGAATGGGGGGCTAGTTGGTTGTGGTGTCATATTTTGGAGCCCGAAACACAGGACGGGAGCGTCATAGAAAGTCGTCGCACAAAAACACATAAAAACACGTCGCATTTGCCATGTTTCTTTTAGTGAGAATCCTGTAGCTTAGAAAAAATGATATGCGACGATTAGGACTAACATGATTTCGTCTAAATAGCAATTAGCTCCTTAAATAATCAAGTAGAACATTACCCACCATAGCAGTATGTCCCGAAATTAATAACCCAAACGACTGTTACAGGCACTTAAGTATTGCGAACATTTTATTTTTGCCGATCCTTCTGGTATTCTGTCGCATCGCGAGGCCAACCCTGGCTTTAACTGTGGCGCTGCATCGAGCGATGCAATCAAGTAGAAAAGAATTAAAAATGCAGAGTACTGCAAGACACCGCGCTTTGCGTCCTGTAATTGCGAAGCCTGTATTGTCGCTGCAACATAAATGTTCGTGACAGTGAAATCTTGCGACTGATTTATAACATTTTAACTGCAAAGCTACAATAAAGACCTCGTGCCCATAAATATCACATCGAGAAAAAAAAAGTTATGCTTCAGCCAATTTGGCCTCTAATGACATTGTTAGATTAGTTATTCTAAAGTTGTGAATTTTCGCAGATCCTAATCGGATGCACGTGTGTTAAAATAACGCATAACAATATGGTCGCCTTTTTCTCTCTGGGTTGTGGCTTCAAGCAAACCAAAAGGTTCACTGTGATGTCGATATCCGACTTAAAATTAGTTTAATACACACATTCACCAAAAGTATCGGCCTGCTTCGCAGTGATTGTCCCTGCTATCTCCCTAACTAAACGTTGAATTTGCTGCTTCAAGACAGATATCACCGCACACTATTCGCGGATTTGGATCCAAAGCAGGCCGCTAGCACAAAGGCTGAGGGCCTAAGTGACAAAGAACTTGTCATGGTGACGTATAGCGCGAAAAACCACGTGGACACAATCATAAAGTTTACCAACCTAATTTCTTAGAGAGAACTCAAGCGCTGCGATTTAGATGGCGATGAAATAAACGGCCATTTTCTTTTCTGGATTTGTCTGGCCTCCGTGCTTTGTGAAAATTTCGATGCTGATATAAAATTTCTAACTTCACCAAAATCATATAGTATAAAATGCACCAAATCGTTTCCCTGATTGTCTCATAAAAGCGTTTCTACGGCTTACATGCATTTCAGTAGAGACATCCGAGCCAGACGGTTCTTACCGAGTCCATAAAAGGCGATACGGCCACAGACAGGAATCTACGAAGGCCCTGTGTCTTGGCCCACAGCAGTCGGCTGCGAAGGCTCACCGTGTAGACCCTGTAGCGGAAATGTTTTCAAAGGAAATCGGATGTACGGGCGTGAAAATGTTAGCTTTTGAGAACGAGGCGAAAACGAATCGAATGGTGTTAGAAGCAAATTGAATCGAATATCGAATACCTCTCGAATGGTTTGCGAATACTATACAGCCTACTTTCCCATCCTCGTATATTTAAGCACATCAGCACGAAACGTATCTCGCTGATACGCGAAAGGTCTGCGTAGATGGTGTCGCTGTTCTATGGAGTTGTGTGGCAATGAAGCACATTCAGATTTTATCGAACGAAAGGACGTAACGAAAAGACGCAGGTGCTGGATCACATTATTTTTTTTTTGCAATTGGTTGTGGTTCTAGCGGAAAATTGTAGCTTTTTCAGGCACGCGTGCTATTCTCGAACCTTATGTGCAATGTGTTGTGGATGACATGTGTTTTACTTCGATTTCAGATTATATTGTGAAAAGTAGATGACGTGATTGACTTTATTCGTGAGCTATGAAATACATTCTGATTTTTTATTAGACTATTTGCTTGGGGGACTGAATAGAATCAGCCAATTTGGCCTCTCATGCCATTGTTCGATTAGTTAATTTAACGTTGCGAATATTCGCACATCTATAATCGGATGCAAATGTGTTCAAAATAATGCACAACAACATGATCACTTTTCTTGGTTTCTGGCTTCAAGCAAACCAAAAGGTTCACTGTGATGTCGATGTCTGTCATAAAATTAGTTTTAAACACATATTCTGGAATGTATACATTGTTACATGACAGGCCAAATTGGCCAAGTCTCGCGTTTTCAAATCGTCGCGTTGTGAATCGCTTCGTATTCACCATCGGGATAGCACCGTGATTCTCCCTCGAGCCTCCTAAACTAAGCGCCAAATCTTTTTCATAACCAGTCGCCAAATTTTTTTTTCATAACCAGTATGACTCGCAGCTCGTACAGCTTGTGACCAAAGAATGCCATCTGTCGTATAAAAAAAAATAGTTTGTAGATGGCAAATAGACATTACGCAAACTGCCACGCCAATTATAACGTAGACCGCCTTGTTTATTTTTTTTTACATTCAACACATTATTTTTCGAAGCCCTAAAGTTCAGTGAATACATTTACGACATGATACTGCCTCTTAATGACGCAAAAAATAATTTTCCAAGGTAACTAACGACGCTCCATGCAACATATGCATATACCACTGGTGGCAAAGGGGAAGCAGTGATGACCGCTTCGCTGACGAGAACATGAAGGTGCCACACATGACTGGTCGCCACAGCAGACGCACGAAGTCAGCTTTCTCCGACTCACTCTATATACAAACAGCTAAACATCGAAGTGAGCTGCTTGTTGACAGTAATAGTTGGAAAGCGGGCCAGTTTATCTGACGCTCAACAGCCGAGGGAACTGCTCGACAATACACGTTGTCATAATGCATTTCCTGCACGAAATGAGCTTAGTGCCTTCCGATCTTTAATCACTCTTCAATACAGTCCCTAAACATTAAATGCAAAAAATCTAAAAGACTCGTTTTTGTTCAAATGTTAAGTTTGCCATCTTGAAAAAATTAAGAATAATACGTGCTTTGCAATCGCCTCATTGCCTCTGCTAATTAACGGAGTTTTAGTCATAATCACCAGGAGTAAATTTGGAGGTCAAGTGCACCATCGTATATTTATTTCGTTTGCTAGAAGAATACAACAGAAGAACCTGAAGAAACAAATAAAATCTGGTGACGTACAGCAGGGACAGCAGCGAAGACTGCCTCGCTGACGAGTACTTAACGGCGTCGCACACGACTGATTGCAGCATCGTATGTCCACTGGCTTCGTGTCAGTCAGCAAAAACACACCATCGCCGAGATGAAAGGCATGTTCACAGCTTTGAGCAAAGCTTCATGCTAGGACCACTAGAGGGGAATTAGACTAGTGGGTATAGCACCCTTTATATAATTGAGCAACTAGACGGCACCAAAGCACAAGGGAACACACTAAAGCAAGCAAGGTGACCGCTTCATATACACAGCAGTAGCTATCACGCCATAACCGCTTCTAATGTGCCATTTGGATTCGGCACATGATTCACACCTCAAACATGTAATTTACAGATCCAGGTTTTCTTATTACACACTGAATCTTAGCAGCCAAGACAATCTATTGATCCAGCTTGTACAGAACGATAATTCTTCGCGTTAGTTCGAAAACTCGTGACTGTACAGTGCGGTCCACAGCTGTGTAGAGCGCGCGTATGGCCGTCGTTGCTCTGCAGAGCGACACCTGGCGGCAGTTGCTGGGTCCGAGATAGTGTGTTCAGGAGCATGCGCGACTAAGTAGACACGTAGAACTGCTTTTGGCGAGTGGCCACGTTGAAAAGCTCCTTTGTTTACCCAAATCTGCGCGCGGCCTGAAGTCGCTTAAGGCACCGCAAAAGTCAGACTGACTCTGAATGAAGCGTATGGGCTGATAACACGCGGCGGCCTTACGCAACAAATGAAGCGCGGTCACAGACTCACAGAACGAAGGCGCTCACAGGCGGTCACAGAACGAAGGCGCTCACGAACATCACATCTTGTTAAATGCAACACGCGCAAGTTTGCATGTTTATTAGGCCACGCATGCTACAGGACACGCTATTTCGGACCCAGAAACCACCGCCAAGTGTCACCCCGCAGAGAAAAGACGGCCTTCGAGCGCTCTATAACCAGCAGTGAACGGCACTGTACGCTGCTCGTAATAACTACATTGGCCTCTCTGCAGAAACCAAACATTATTGCACTGCGATTCCTTGGCAGAATAGACTGCGTTATCGTCATGAATGTTCCTGTGACCTTTTTTAGGTCTACAGACGTCACAGTGCGAGCAGTTCCTGATTTTTCTCCGTTTCATATACATAGCAGATAGCAGTATGTACCGCAAAACTTCACTGCTATCGCGCGCAAACAAAACCTACTGCATCACATATGCTCAAAAACGAAATATGACGTAATTATTACATGGTGGGCGTCGCTGATCTGAACCTATTTGCAGCCGAAGCAGAGCGCATTACTCGTGCCACGACCAACACTTAGTAGGTCCCGTGCTACAATCATAAATCTGCACGGTTAATTTGTAATTTGACGTCACCTGACGTCCAGATTTTGCTGTAATACATCCGTAATCATTTCGTATTAGGCGTTTTAAATCAAGAGCAACTACACTACGAAACGTGCAGTGTGAGACGTCTAAGAGCGCTGTGCATGGACGTAGCATCCGTAGCTTTTGTACATAACAAACGAAGTATATATACACCTGTTTATGCAATTTGAGGTCAATATTGGTGAACAAAGAATTTCCTGGATTGTTTACTTCCTGTCCTTCTCAGAGACCAAGTGGAATGCGATGCTCATACTCCGACATACAGAACCGCACGGTGAATTCCTATACGGGCGAGATACGTTTCGTGCTGATTAGAGTAACATGTGCTTAAATATTATCAACTGATCTAGGATAGCGATTCGTTCGTGTTGTTTCATGTTCATGGCGCGAATACAGTGCAAATCAGCTGATTGCAGAAATCGAAGTGCGTTTTTAGCGTTTTGCAATGCCTAGTGATTGTTAACTTGTTTGTGCCTCTTTCCGTTAACCACAATCCTACCTTCCCACACTTCGATGCTTTCAATTTCGGAGCTGCCAACATCCCTAACGGCTGACCAATTTCGGCGACGACCAGTTCTGAGGCTCCTTAAAACCAGACATACTGAATCCGAAACGTTTTCCACAACCACAGTATATTAGAGCCGTACGCACTGGAAAGGCAACCGGTGGAGATTACTAATCCACTTATTTGTCCCGTTTAATCGCATTATTATCTATTGCAACTGTGGGCGTTTTCTCGAATCATTTTATGCCGCGCTGTTACCGTTTGCATCGTTTGCTTGGTGAGCTTTTGCTGCAATATGAACCATCTACGGAGATTACATAACGCAGTGGGGGTGCGGTCTTCAAGCTTTAACACCGCACAGGGACCATGATAAGTTGCGTGCCAAAATATTTGGCAACGATGCATGTAGCTTAACTATGTAAGCATAAGGTTACATTTCTTATCATAGCATTTCGAAAGTTCTGACTTTCTTTGGAATTGTTCGCAACAATGATATTGTGACACACATCCGACATACTGCGACGATGATAATGATTACGATTATTTCTGTTGGCACCTCCTCCGAAACGGGCTGGTGACAGACAAAAACCTGTTTGAGCCTCATAGAAGCGCTTGAGATTTTCAGGTATTATATACATGCATTACAGTCGAGCAGTTGGCTATTTCTTATCTCTATCGCGACCCACGCCTATCGCCAGTGGCGCCATCTGGAAATTAAAACTTTGTGCACTTCACTCACCAATCGCAATAATTTCCTCCATGTGGACTGCGACCTGCCATCGGCTGACGTGGATGGCACAGTATAGGCCGTGCTGCGATTGAAGTAGAGGGCGTTAAGGCTCGGGGCGCTGAAGTTAATATTAAAAAAAAAGCACTCTCCATACCACACGATAACATGAACACATTTCCAATTCTGCCGTGTAATTACGAGATATCTCAGAGAAGGGTGCATAAACGGGTTACACATGTTGAGTAATATATCAAATGATACAACAGCATACATACTGGAATACATATACAGCGTGGAACAGTTCGAGCAGAAAAGAGACCCGATACCATACTTCATGCGCGCAACGTTATAAATAATTAACAAAATACGTATAGAGCAATGCATACAAAGCATTGTATTCAACGAGTAACCAAGCCATGTACCATATTGTGCACGGTGACAAGGCGTACGCCCGTGCGTCTGCGTGCAATTGTGTCTAGTCGATAAGTCGCGGGTATGTGATGACAAAGTCTGCGAAGTACCTTGTTCTAAGTTAAAATGAAAGCGGTGCATCAAACTTCATTAGGCGAGAGCCCAAAATGCTTTACCCAGGTTCGACTCCCAAAGATAATACGTACGCTTATTTTGCTACATTCTCACTTGCCGTTGCTTAGGAACATTAGAAGGCTACGGCAAACTGCATGCGCTGCAGTTATAGTTGGTACGATGCACTGTGTGTTTATGTGCGATCTATGCAACGAACGGCTATCCCACAGAGTATAATAAATAAATAACTATAAAATTCTCTAAACAGCACCAAATTATGCACAGAAAGTGGACATCCTTGATGTAATATACACCGCTGTGTAGGATGCCACTAATATGTGAGCACGCCCTTGGTAAAACCGTCCTAAAGGTTGTAACGCTTTTAAGTAAGCTCTGAATTGTCATGTCGGCTTTAGATGCTCGAAGAGAAGCATTTTAGAGAATGAGTTATCTGTTTACGCTGTGCTGTTACGGATTTGTAAACTCCGTGCATCAATACTTTCAAAATCTGCTAGCACTTGGGAAATTTTTGTTAACATGTACCGGGTAAAAACAATATTGCGCTGCCGAAGGACACCAAATTTAAACCTTTTCCCTGAAACGCGCCACATTTCCTTCCAATCGGCTCAGTCATTGTGTAATAAAACCATTTTTGCATTTTGCAAATATTTGAATGGGGAAATCACATGTGGCCCCGAGCTCAAGCTTCCTTTTAAGATTTTGGTGGTTATTGCGCAATGCGCTGCAGTGCACGCACCGTTGCATGGATTCCAAAGCCGAGTACCAGACGGTTCTTACCGTGTCCATAAAATGCGACATGGCCACAGACAGCATGTTACGAAGGCACTGTGTCTTGGCCCACATTAGTCGGCTGGCGCGGGCTCTCCGAGTAAGTAGTTCGACCCTGTCAAAAGCAGAAGTGTTTTCAAAGGAAAGTTTACATTCCGATGTTGGGCTGTGCGAAAAGTCTTCTTAAGAGCAAATAGAATACAAATCTAATAGTGCTAGAAGCAAATCGAATCGTATATCGAATACCTTTCCAATACTTTGCTTATACTCTATAGTTTTCTCAACATTATAATTTACCCACCCTTGTCTTCACAACGTACGAATGTTTGTCATTACACTGTACATTACAACAATTAAAAGAGACACCGACCACGAAAGTTTATTATATATATATATATATATATATATATATATATATATATATATATGTCCTGGTCGTTGTCCGTTTTAGTTGTTATGCATATTCCCGACCCGACGGATTACCCTCCAGTTCTTCGACTTCATATACTGTACATTATAAAGCAACATTTGCTAATAGCAGCGTTTCTCGGGAACACGGGAGTTTTCGAAGCACACGCGACCTTGCAATATTATAAGAAGCTAATATTAGTACGCCGCGCGGGCCCGCCGTGCCGCTGTATCTTGAAAGCCATCTGAAGTGGGGGCAGAGTCCCCCTTGCGCTGTGTTTTCGCAGCTTAGTTCGCGTGAATGCGGGCCGCGGCACGAAGTTGAATTCGCTTGCTGCTGCTGCAGCGCTTACAGACTAAAGCGTTTTGACAGCGACACGGCACAAAAGGAAAGTCACACATGACAGGCGCTACTTTCAACTTTCATCTTGTGAGGTGTTCATGTTTGCGTGTGCGCGTGCGAGACCACGCTTGTTCATTTAGTTAATATGCCTATGTTTACAAGTTCATACGGCCGGTAAAACTACTATCCTTACTACTTGTAGCTGTCCACTAATTTGCTATCGCAATTGGTGCTTCACCTTTCGGACGAAACTGCGATTTCTTTCAGCAACTACTGCTCTGAATTGAATGATGTTGGTTACATTTCAAAGAAAAAAGTTAAATCTAGTGACTATTGCACGCACATATTTATTTCTACTGTTATCTTTTTACGAAATTTGTTGCTAATTGCCAAGTAGAAATATAGCCGCAGTTTCGCCCGCAAGGCGAAGCATCGATTGCGATAGAAAATTATTAGACAGCTACAAAAAAGTAAGTAAAGTAGTTTTTTCGGCCTTTAAATTTGGAAATATTCGCTTACTAACTTAGCCCGCATGGTGACAGCGCACGCAGGCAAACATGAACACATCACACTCGATGACCGCGGACACTCGGTGTCAAAACGCTGGCGTGAGGAAGCGCGGTTGCAACAGCGAGCTAACTGCTAAGTGACATTCGTGCTGTCTATCGCTTCGACACAAACTGAGCGACGAAAACAAGGCACGAACAAAGGTATGAGCCGCCTGCAGACCGCTTTTATCATAAGGCGCGTGAGGCAGTGCGAGACCGCACAAAGTACGCAGTGCCATTAGACACTAGTGCCCGAGTTTCCTCTAGTAATTTTCGCAGAAAAACAACCAATAGAATGTCTTGAAAACAAGGTCGATTTTCTTCGCTTGACGTTCTGTCAATAAAAATTTAGGTCGAGGCTATAGTCCTCGCAACATGCATCATTGCAATGCATTCGCGAACCAGTGAGGAGGAGACGGAAGTCTTTTCCTGTGCGCAGGACACGCCTAATCCCGCGCAAATATCCCTAAAATCACGTAACGTGGCACTCCGTTGAGGCCGGGAATTTCAGGGGCGAGTTGGTCGGGATTTGATATTTTGGAGAGGAAAACGCAGGGCGACAGCGTCAGAAAAATTTCTAAAGTGGCATGGCGAATTGAAGGCAAACCATAATTTGGGAAGAGCACTTTCTGCAACCTGAGACCTATATTAGCGAAAAGAGAATAACTGCACTGCTTGCGAACTTACCAACATAGTTGCTGTAGTGGAACACGGTGTCGACACTCGGACATCCAAAACCGCACAGCCGGTTCCTGCAAGGAGAAGAAACGTATCCATGATTGCGCTCCGAATGGACACATCTGCTTCTATCAGCAACGCATCAAGGTCGTAAACACTCGAGAAGCAGCCGCTCAGGAGTGCTACAATTATGCACTAATTACGCATACTGTAATCGCTTGACGTGGTGTTTAAAAAAAAGAACATTCAGTGCTTTGCGGTTCACGAAGATAAAAACGAGCTTGTTTGTCAACGAATTCTTTATCTGAATGATTCGCTGCTAACCTTTACCCATCAGCACATCACGTCGTTGCATTTCCGATGTTAGAATCAACTGTATCTACAGGAAACATAGGCGAAGTTTAGGACTAACATGGTTTCGTCTTCGAACATATTGCCACAAGACAGTGAAGGGGCTGCTACTGTCGGTCGGACGAAGACGACGGCGACGAAGTAGCCAGAGGCGCGTGACAGCCTTGCATCCGTCACCGCTGCTTGTCCAAACCTTGTATATAGCGATACTCCCTAAATAAACGTTATCCCGGTAACATCTTTTGGTGGAAGTGCTGGGTAAACCTGTCAACGTGCCGGCTCCGTCAACCAAGCACGGAACTTCGAAGCGGTCGCCGTCTTGGTTGCTCCGCGATGACCAGTGAAGTGCCGACGGTGCAGCAGCCACCGGCTCCTGTGATTCTTTTGCACCCACAAGACCCGGGAACTTTTTCTGGCACAGATGGCTTCGATGTCGAAGACTGGATTGACATGTACGAACGCGTCAGCAACCGCAACAGGTGGGACCCCACGGTTATGTTAGCCAACGCGATATTCTATGTGAAAGGAACGGCACGCGTGAGGTACCGGACGCATGAAGAAGATCTTACAAGTTGGGACGCTTGCAAGGCGAAGCTGCGTGAGTTGTTCGGCAGATCATTTGGCCGACAGCAGGCCGATAAATAGGAGTTGGGATCTCGTATCCAGACGACCACTTAATCGAACATTTCACGGACAGGACGTACTGGGCCTTTGTCGAAAAGTTGACGCAAGAATGGCCGAAGATGACAAGATATCGCATATTTTGAAAGGAATAGCCGACGACGCGTTTAATCTACTGGTGTGCAAGGACTGTACGACGGTCGACGCCATAGTTAAGGAATGCCAGCGCTTTGAACAAGCGAAGAGTCGCCGCATAACCCGCCAGTTCCTCCGGCTACCTAACACCGCCGCGACATCATCATGCGAAGACACACCAACGCCTGCACAGGCTACAGCGTCAGAAGATGTACCGCGCATTGTCCGCCGCGAACTCGAAGTTCTAGCTCCTACGGCCGTTCTTCCAGACGTTCAGTCAGCCAACCTGCCCACCGTGTCACTCATACAAGCAGTCGTCCGCCAGGAGTTCGCGAACATGGAATTATCATCGGCCGTCTGTTCCATCCGTACATCCGAACGTACCCCTGCAAATGTCACCCAGGACCAGGTCTACCCTTCGCGCTACAGAAACCCGGCTGACTGGAGGACGGCAGACGACCGACCCATATGTTTCAACTGCTCTCGCGTTGGACACATTGCCCGTCACTGCCGCAGTAGCTGGTCGTCGCCTTCAAACTGGAGCACTGGATCTTGGCGTCCTCCTGGAGGCAACATTTGACGGTTTTCCCTTCGCTCTGATCCACATGCTTCCGATGCCGCCGTTCCACACTCCAGGTTTAGCCGTTCACCGTCCCCACAAGGGTGTCGATCTCGATCGCCACAACCATACCGGTCATCGTCCCCTGCACAGCCTGGCACCTAGGTTCCGGAAAACTAAGCCGTGCAGCTCCCGGAGGTGACGCTGCATCAGTGACCCGATATACAAATCCTCTGTTGACTGTACCTACGCGCCGAAACCTTCTGGACATTCAAGTGGACGACGTCACCGTTACGGCCCTCATAGACTCCGGAGCACAGATTTCCATAATGGGCGCTGCTCTCCGTACTCAGCTCCGCAAAGTGATTACGCCCGCAATTCAGAGCACAGTACGGGTCGCTGATGGCAGCTCGTCTGCCGTTCTTGGTATGTGCACCGCCCGAGTGTGCATTGCTGGCCATCAGAC
Source organism: Dermacentor silvarum (assembly GCF_013339745.2). Classification (NCBI taxonomy): domain Eukaryota; kingdom Metazoa; phylum Arthropoda; class Arachnida; order Ixodida; family Ixodidae; genus Dermacentor; species Dermacentor silvarum. Next base: position 34,424,830 of record NC_051154.1, read on the forward strand.
CATTGGTTTCTTTGCCGTGCTTGCGCAGTGTCCCCACGACGTGATTCTCGGCCTAGACTTTCTCTCGACGCACTCAGCCCTTATCGACTGCTCCACAGGTGTCCTTCAACTGGAACTCCCTTTTGACGCCCACGGGCTATCGGACACTCCCAGCCACTTATGTTCTGTCGAGTTCCTCCACCTGCCACCGCAAGCCTCCAAATACGTCCCATTAAGTCCCTCTCCTCCTGTGTGTGATGGTGAATACGTTGTTTCACCGATTCTCGACGTGGTCCTTTGCACTGTCGTTCTCCCGCACACTGTGTTTACCGCACGCGACAACAAAACCTGTCTGCCTCTTTTGAACTTTGGTTTTTCTACCCACGTGCTACCTATTGGTATCGCGATTTCTGTGTTAGCCGTCGACGGCCCTCGAACTGTTTCCGGCTCTCTCACAGCCACCTCGTCCCTATGTACCAATTTCGAGAAAATGATATCAGCCGACCTCCCGCATACGCAAGCAGAAGATCTTCGCCGGGTCTTGCTGTCGTATTCCGATAGCTTTGATCTAGAAAATCGCCTTTTAGGCCAGACAACAGTTGTTCAGCACTCCATCCACACCGGTGATGCTCAACCGGTTCACCGGCGCCCTTATCGCGTTTCCCCTGCGGAACGCGCCATAATCCAAAAGGAAGTCGATAAAATGCTGGCCAAGAACATCATCGAACCGTCCTCGAGTCCTTGGGCCGCTCCTGTTGTGCTGGTCAAGAAAAAGGACAACACCTGGCGATGTTGTGTTGATTATCGAAACCTCAACAAGATCACGAAAAAGGACGTCTATCCCTTGCCCCGTATCGACGATGCACTCGACTGTCTTCACGGCGCCCAATATTTCTCGTCTATTGACCTTCGCTCAGGTTATTGGCAGATTGCTGTTGACCCACTGGACCGCGAAAAAACCGCATTCGTAACTCCCGATGGCCTCTATCACTTTAAAGTGATGCCTTTCGGCCTTTGCAATGCGCCGGCCACATTCGAGCGCATGATGGATTCGCTTCTTCGTGGCTTGAAATGGTCGACCTGCTTGTGCTACCTTGACGATGTCATTGTTTTTTCGCCAACATTTGACAGCCATCTTCAGCGCCTCTCCGCCATTCTCGAGGTATTCCGCAATGCCGGTCTCCAACTCAACGCCTCCAAATGCCGTTTCGGACGCCGTGAAATAACCGTACTTGGCCATCTCGTCCACGCGACAGGTGTCCAGACCGATCCTGAAAAAGTTCGCGCCGTGAAGCATTTTCCTGTACCTTGTTCGGCTAAATACGTACGCAGTTTTATAGGATTGTGCTCCTATTTCCGACGCTTTATTCGTAATTTCACCGACATTGCGCGTCCCCTTACTGCGCTCCTCAAAAAAGACGTTGCTTTTACACGGGGCTCACCCCAAGCTGCTGCCTTTTCGGCGCTTATAGATGCCCTCACGACTTCCCCTATTTTAACGCATTTTGATCCGACTGCACTGACAGAACTTCGCACAGATGCCAGCGGCCATGGAATCGGTGCCGTCCTCGCTCAGCGTCAGAGCGGCCACCACTGTGTTATTGCGTACGCTAGCCGCCTCCTGTTCGCACCGGAGAAGAATTACTCCATCACGGAACGAGAGTGTCTTGCTCTTGTCTGGGCTGTCGCCAAATTTCGTCCCTACCCGTTTGCCGCACCTTTACCGTCGTAACTGATCATCATGCCCTCTGTTGACTTTCTTCGCTCAAAGAGCCTACAGGCCGCCTTGGTCGGGCTCTGCGCCTCCAAGAATAATCGTTTTCAGTGGTGCACAAGTCCGGCCAGCTTCATCAAGATACCGACTGTCTCTCACGGTATCCCGTGGATTCCCCTGACGTCACCGAGCACGACACCGACGCCTGCGTCTTGTCTATCTCGGACCTCGTTAATATACGGGACGAACAACGCTGCGACTCGGCTTTACGGTCTATCATCTACCGTCTCAACTCCGCCACACCCGACCCTTCACTCCAATTGTTCTTCCTTCAGGATGGCACCTTATACCGCCATAATATGCATCCTGAGGGCCCTGAACGCCTCCTTATCGTGCCTGCCTATCTGCAGTCAGATGTCCTTCGCCAGCTTCACGATGAGCCCACTGCTGGTCACCTTGGTGTCACCCGCACTTATGATCGCGCCAGGCGCCGTTTCTTCTGGCCTGGTCTCTATCGCTCCGTCCAACGATATGTCGCTAGATGCGACAAATGCCAGCGCCGCAAGAGGCCAGCTATGATACCTGTCGGTCTGCTTCATCCTATAGACATTCCCGCCGAACCGTTCTTTCGTGTTGGGCTCGACCTTCTTGGCCCCTTTCCAACCTCGACATCAGGCAACAAGTGGGTCACCGTCGCGACCGACTACGCGACTCGATACGCCACTACCCTTACCCTCCCAACCAGCTGCGCTACGGATATCGCCGACTTTCTCCTTCATGACATCATCCAGCGTCATGGTGCTCCTCGACAGCTTCTGACCGATCAAGGCCACTACTTTTTGTCTCGCGTCATCGATGACATCCTT